>NC_143577.1:50698655-50878155 GCF_048544385.1 Mastigoproctus giganteus
TGTCCAAGTTTACAGATGATACAAAGGTTGGCAGGGTTGTTAATGACAGTAGTGATAGCACAGTACTGAAACAGGATCTAGAAAAGTTGGGCAGATGTGCTTGAGAGGTAGCAACTGAAGTTTAACATTGACAAATGAAAAGTACTGCATATGGGTAGCAGTAACCCCAGAATAACATATTAATTGTGTGGTACTACACTCAGGGTAGTGGAGAATGAAAAGGACTTGGGGGTAATTGTGTAGACAGGCTGCCAGAGCAGCTCATGGTGTCTTGTCAATGATAAACAGGAATTTTTGCTAGCAGGGATAGGGAAGTGATTATCCCCTTGTATAAGGCAATGGTCAGGCCATGCCTTGAGTACTGTGTATAGGTCTGGAGGCCCCATTTTAGGAAGGATGTAGAGTTACTGGAATGAGTAGAGAGAAGGGCAATGACATTAGTGAGGGGAACAAGGGGTTGCTCTTACAAAGAACGACTTAAGTTATGCATGCAATGTCTGGAGACTAGGCACCTGTGAGGTGATCTAATTGAAGCGTATAAGGCCTTGAATGATTTGAGCAAGTTCAGTGCCGGTGGCCTGGGATACTAGCTCAGACTGTGCACTTGAGGGAGCATAAATTCAAGTTAAGGAAAGACAGTTGTAGAATAGATGTGCAGAAATATGTCTTTAGCCAACAGGTGGTTGATTGCTGGGAGAAACTTCCATTGGTCATTGTGGAAGTTGATAGCTTAAATAAATTCAAGGAAGAACTTGACAAACGTTTGGAGCAAATGGATGGGTGAAGTGGGAATGCTAATGCTATTTCCTGTTTCTCTGATAATAAGGTTACCAACAATAATCACCTTCTGTGGGAGTAGTGCATTCTGCTTTGGGGATTGTACTGTGTTGCCTGATGCATAAGTGTAAGCTCTGTCATTGAGTTGGGGAGCTTGATGGGCCACCCATTTTAATTTCTTTGAAAGCATCCACCCTATTCTTCAAGCTCTCAGAAATGCTCATCAGAATGCTGAGTTCTTGCCTAATTTCTTTGCCCGTTTTGCACTGAACATACACACAAAACATCCCCAGTGGCTGTATCATGTCTCTTTCTGAATAGATCTGCAATCATCACACAAGCAGCACATTTTGTAAGGCCATGATTTGTAGAATTGTAGAAGTACTGATCAGCACTACTTTGAGTCCATTGCTTTGCTGTTCTACTCTGAGGCATGATTTCCATTTAAATTAAATTTAATTTGAGAATACTACACTAAATTAATAGATAGCTAAATGTCATTATGTTTGCAGAGTTTTAAATTAGTTATAGCTTTATACTAGATTAAAATTTCCTATCTAAAAATGAAAAAATATGCCAACCTCTGTAATTTGAGAATACTACACTAAATTAATAGATAGCTAAATGTCATTATGTTTGCAGAGTTTTAAATTAGTTATAGCTTTATACTAGATTAAAATTTCCTATCTAAAAATGAAAAAAATATGCCAACCTCTGTGATTAGAACCTTTGACCTACTTATTTACCACAGTTAAACCTTAAAATTCAACTACCATGCACTAAACTATGCTAATAGTTTGTGATACGATATTTGCGCCAAATCACTGATACAAAAGATCAATGAATATTAAGTTGTAACTTACAGAAGCTCTAGCCAAATTTAAAAATAAGCTAACAAACATGACTAGGACTATTAAACTATTTATTGAACACAATTTATCCATCATTGGGTGGAATAGAAGTTTTGTGAATGAAGAAATGCACTAAAATATCAGTCATGAAAGCAGTGTTGAACAGCTGTTATAGATAGGGTGGAATACACTTCAGATTTTTGGAAGTATCTGCATAGAACAAGCAGAGGGCCCAGCATTCGTATTCCATGTGTCATATTGTATTTTGGGGCATTTAAAATAATTTAATTTATACAAGATTCAAGTCATTATGATTTAGTTCTTGTACAGATGCTACTAGTGGAGTTTGATTACAGGGTTAACCATGTTAACCAGGTTACCATGCTGACACTGGCATAGAACAAGCAGAAAGCTCTGCATTTTGTATTCCATGTGTCATGTTGTATTTTGGGGCATTTAAAATTTAATCTGTACAGAATCCAAGCCTTTATGATTTTGATCTTGTACAGATTCTGCTCGAGTTTGATTACAGGGTTTAACAAAATTGACCTTTTTGCACATTTCACCATACTCATGCTGGCTACTATTACTGTAGCAATGAATAGATTTTTACTTGAATAGATTTTTTTTAACATGCCTATGAGCAGTTAAATTAACAAACATTACTGTTAACCATAACTATTGGTCAGTTTTTGGATAAAGTATGTCCTTCAAGGAGCTGAGAGAGGTGTACCATTATTATGGCCACCCTGGTCACCTCATAAAGTCCGTTGACTTCTTTCTTTGTGGTTTGAAAAAAGACATCATGTATCACTAGTTCACTTCCTGGATGAACTGAAAAAAAGAGTTAACCGTGATGTTTAGAAACCATGTTACAAACCTGTTTAAACTTCTGCGAGTTTAAATAACATCTTGATATCTTGCAAGTGATGATGGGCACTCACGTGGAGTTGTACTGAAGTGGCAAAAACATTGAGTGTTGCTTCTCACTCTGGAATCATAAGCTGATAATTTAAGAAATTTTAATGTATCCTTACTTTTAAAGTATGAAATTTCTTTTTGAACACCTGTATATTATCTGTTTCTTCAAAGTATTTTTAATTTATATGATTTTTAACCTAAACATGCCCATGATTCAAATACAATTTAAATTTAATTTCAGCGTAAAATACATTGGAATATTCTCTGCACTGTTAGCCTTCAGTATTCTTTTTTGGGATTATTGGAAGATGATTGGTGACAAAAGTTTATCAAATGTAAGTACATCTAAATGCGTGTTATCTGTGTGTTTGTGTGTCCCGAAAGTAGTTTGCAGATGACAAAAGTACAGTACAGTGGTTACCAAAATAATTGATGTAAGTCAGTAACTAATATTTGGTATGGAAATAAATTATATTATGATGCAATAGTGCTGTATGTGAATTTATGGACAAAGCATACCATTTCTGAAATAAGCCACTTAGCTCATGCATATCTGAAAATTAGAATCCAGCAGAAGAAATTGTAGATCTTAATAGGGGGGATATAATTACCCCTTACATCCAGACCATCCCCACATACTGTTCATAAGGACACAAGAGTTCTTGTGACATTGAAGCACACAAGAGTACTTGTAATATTGAAGTACACTTTTACAGAAGAATGGTTCTTAACTTGTGTAAGGTTCTGGTATGTGGTGAGTGACTTGAAATTTGTTTCCATGGAGCCCATAAAAATTCAGTGAAATTCAGGTCCAGAGACAGGGATTTGGGAAATTTTCTCACTGTGAAGAAAATTCTTTACCAGTTGCTTTCTGTGGGGGAGAGCATCATCATCATGCATTACAAGGAACTGGGAGCCTACTGCAATCATAAGGAAAAAGGCCTGAAATATGGTTCAAGGATTTTGTCCTTATATCTCACCTCATTGAATCTTGAATCACTGGTTTATTCTCCCAGAATGGTTTGGACTCCCCACCTTCCTTCCCAAGCAGAGGGCAAATTTTCCTCAGAATGGGGATTTTTCTAAAATGAAAGGGCCCCCCTGAGGTTTCTTGACCCCAAATGCCATTGAGCATATATGGGATATTCAGATTGCATGATTTATCATGCAATCTGAAGTTCATGCACAAGTACTGTTGCATCATAACATAATGTACTTCTGTACCAAATTTGATTGATATATCAATTATGTATCAAATAATTGATACATCTGCAATTTAACCTGTGTACATTAGTTAATATAAATGAACATTTAAAATTCTTCAAGTAGCTGCTTAAATGAGATTTAATATGTAGGTTATAAAAATTTTCTTAATAAAATTGACTGAAAGTTACTGAATAAAACCTGTATCAGAATGACCTTTTAATAACTTATAAAAGGAAAAACTGAACTGATTTAATGAGGCATGGCAAGAAACAAACACCTTTGGGGAACATAACTTTAAGATAAAAAATTGTATGAAAATGCCTTTAGAAAATTCCTGTAGGAAATTTTGACAAACATATACCCATAATATACCTACCTTGCAATTTAATAAAATTTTTACCTATGATTAACATTAAAATTCTAAAATAAGAAAAAGAGTTATTTTTTTTAGGAGCTGGTCCACTCAGATCATTGTATATTTATAACCATCCCTTTATCCAATGTTTTTTTATAAGTGCAGTAGCAGTGATTACTTTTCTTCCACCTGTTATGGAAAATGTCCAGGTTCATTTCCTGACTGGATGGGTGAAACGTTTAATAATAATACAGAAGCAAATACAAAATCAGAGATCTCAGTTAGATTATAGTAAGACTGCATATATCTAAATAAAACTAAATAAAGAAATCCTCAAGTTTAAATACTCACATATTGATTTATTATTCCAAACACTTATTAACCTTTACTTTTATACATCTGTTTGGTAAACTCCATCCCGAAAGGATTAAAAAAATTACTCACAGTGAAAAATTGTGCATTTCACTCTTACATTTTAACAGATTCATAATTAATGAAAGCTAGGATTACAGTCTTATAAGTCATAATCAAAGGAATGTGATAATGTTAGTTATGAAACAGAATTAGAATTAAAACATGCAGTCTGTTAAATTTTCAAATTAGTAATAGAATATTGGAATATTCATTAAATTGAATTTGGAGATTCATCACTCTCCGATATCCCAAATATACAGGGTGTTTCAGTTAAATGTTTCAGAACTTCTAAGAGGGGTAGGGTACATCCTGACAACTCGAAATCATATAGCAATGTGGGGTCGGAAATGCTTTCCTGAAGCGGTGTTGTACACAGAAGCACCATTAAAGAAAAGAGACCGTAAGTGAGAAATCGTTTTAATAATACATGAAAAGAAGCAAAAGGCATGGATCATTCTGCATAGATTAAAGTAAGTGTTCGAAGTTTCTTCCACGGGCTACAATGCACGCCTCACATCTCCGACGCATGGACATCCGAACATTCTGGAATACTCCAGGCGAATTTCGAATTTCTTCGGCAGCTACTGCGATTCTTGCAACCAGCTCCTCAGCATTGTCAACAGGGGTGTCATAAACTAGCGATTTCATATGACCCCAGAAATAAAAATCAAGACATGATAGGTCGGGTGACCGAGCAGGCCAACGCACGGGACCACCACGTCCGATCCACTGTTGACCAAATGTGACATCCAGGTAGTTACGAACATCTCCGCTATAATGGGCAGGGGCTCCATCGTGTTGGAACCACATTGTCTGTTGCGTCGATGCAGAAATCTGTTCATCTCTCAAAAGTTGTGGCAATACTTGCTGCAGAAAGATCAAGTAGATAGGTCCGGTTAGACGACACGGTAACAGGTAAGGTCCGATGAGGTGATCTCCCATAATACCGGCCCATACATTGACCGAAAATCGAATCTGTGCTGCACGACGTCGTATTGCATGCGGGTTCTCGACCGCCCAGATATGGTCGTTATGCGTGTTTAAAATTTCTTCCCTTGTGAAGGAATTTTCACGGTCATATGAAATCACTAGTTTATGACACCCCTGTTGACAATGCTGAGGAGCTGGTTGCAAGAATCGCAGTAGCTGCCGAAGAAATTCGAAATTCGCCTGGAGTATTCCAGAATGTTCGGATGTCCATGCGTCGGAGATGTGAGGCGTGCATTGTAGCCCGTGGAAGAAACTTCGAACACTTACTTTAATCCATGCAGAATGATCCATGCCTTTTGCTTCTTTTCATGTATTATTAAAACGATTTCTCACTTACGGTCTCTTTTCTTTATGGTGCTTCTGTGTACAACACCGCTTCAGGAAAGCATTTCCGACCCCACATTGCTATATGATTTCGAGTTGTCAGGATGTACCCTACCCCTCTTAGCAGTTCTGAAACGTTTAACTGAAACACCCTGTATAAATGATTATATATATTTGGGATATGGGATTTGGAATATATATATATATATGTATGTAAGCAAAGTTAGAATAATTAAATGAAAGAACTGACAAATGGATGTGCAAAGAGCACAAGGTGCCAAAATTGTAGGGAAAGGATAGAGAGAGAAATATTGAAGATGGATGAAAGGGAAAAATGGTGAAAAACCTAAGTAAGACATTAAATTATATAGAAATTACACTGATGAGCCAAAACATTATGACCAACGAGTCGTTATGCAAATCGAAGCAACTGCAGGTGAACTATGGCATGTGCACGGGTTGGGACTCGGTATCAAAAACATCTGATACTGAGCTCTGTTAATCAGTGTTACTCTTGTTGTTCAAATGGGAAAGGCAGCGGACTTAAGCAAGTTTGACAAAGGCCAAATTGTAATGGCTAGACAACTGGGTCAGAGCATATCCAAAAACTGCACAGCTGATGGGGTGCTCGCGGTCAACCGTGGTTAGTACCTACCGAAAGTGGTCCGAGGAGGAGGAAACCCAAGAACCACTGGCGAGGTGTTGGACAAAGTGTAAAGTGTAAAGTGTTCATTGTCTAACGGCCCAAGGGGTTTCCCCCATCTCCGTGTTGTGTACTCTGTTTGTGAAACACAGAACACTGTGAAGGCCAGAGATTTTAAAAAGTGTAAGGTACATGTTTATGTTGTGTAGTGTCATGTTGTGTTGTTCCTCTGACCTTTTAGCCGTTGGGCCCCTAGTGGGACCCCCCGTTGCCCACACTTAACCCCGAGGAGGCAGGTCAGGCATAGAGGGATCGCATTAGAAGTAATTACTCTGGCAGGCCCTGCCACCTAATTTCCTAAGATTTCAGTGGCAAGGGCCTAAAAAAAAAAAAAAAAAAATAATAAAAAAAAAAAATAAATAAATAAATAAATAAATAAAAAAAATAAAATAAAAAATAAATAAATAAATAAATAAAATAAAAAATAATAAAAAAAAATAAATAAATAAAAAATAAAAAAATATAAAATAAAAAAATAAAAATAAATAAAAAAAATAATAAAAAAAAATAAAATAAAAAAATAAAAAAAAAATAAATAAAAATAATAATAATAAAAAAATCAATAAAAAAAAATAAAATAAAAAAAAAAATAAAAAAATAAAAAAAATAAAATAAAAATAAAAAAATAAAAAGTAATAGTAATAATAAATAAATAAAAAAAAAATTATAATAAAATAAAAATAAAATAGAATAAAATGCATATTTAGTTAGAGTAGGGGTGAAGACTGAGGAAGGGGGGGAACAGATAGAAATATGGGGATGATAGGGAAGGCAACCCCAGAAAGGTCAGTGGAGACTGGCCCCACCAGGAGAAAAAAAAGGGTGTAGCAGGGAGGGGGAGGAGACAGAAACCCGTCCCCTCCCTCTCCCTACCAGGGGAGGGGGTATTAAAGTGAACCAAGTTAGGGTACATGGTTCGGAATGCTAGTTGGCCAAGAAAAGAAGTTGACATCCAATGGCATGCTGGTGGCATTGTCAGTCTTTATCTAGGAGATTGTCTTATTGGTCACATCCATGAGAGACAAGTCCAGAAGAATAAGAACCTTTTGTCTTTCTTAGATTGTCTTAATTTGTGGGTTGTCTCTATTCAAAGGTAGTTATTTGGTAGTTATCTTTGGTGGGTGACATTTTGGAGAATGTATAGTAGTTCACACCAATGATGGTAATGCTGGTTAAGTTTAGCTGCCTGGTTCCAGTACCATCAGGGTCCCTGGGTTCATTTAGTAGAGGGTTATCATGTTGCTGCAATTAGTTGTCTTCTCCTCCACGACGGCTCATCGATGCTCGAGGTGAGTGAAGGCTCTCCCGGATAGTACATGGCAACAGAAGGGTGACTGTGGTGCAACTCGCCAGTAATTGGAATGCTGGTGTAATTTGTCACAACACACAGTACATCGAACCCTGCTGAAAATGGGGCTGCATGGCCGTAGGCTGCTCCAAGTGCCTATGCTAACCACGGTTCACTGGTGACAGTGCCTACAAAGAGCACACAAGCTTGGGTAATTGGAAGAAGGTCGTCTGGTCCGATGAATCACGTTTCCTGTTGCACAGTGGACAGCCCGGTACATGTGTGTCGTTTACCTGGGGAAGTGATGCCACCTGGATGCACCATAGAACGAAAAGAAGCCAGTGGCGGCGTTGTCATGCTTTGGGCAACGTTCTGCTGGGATACTCTGGGTCCATTCATCCATGTGCTGGGCACTCTGCTCTGACATCTAGCACCTACCTAAAGATCATTGCCGACCAGGTACACCCTTTCATGGCAATGGTCTTCCCCTCTGGCTGTGCAGTCTTTCAGCAGGATAATGCGCCATGCCATACATCGACCAGATTTTTTGAGACTGGTTCGCGGAACATGAAGAAGACGTCCAGGTATTGCCCTGTCCTCCAAATTCCTCAGACCTCAGTCCCATTGAGCATCTGTGGTTTGTATTGGAATAGCAACTCTGATCTGTGGCATCTCAACCCTGGACCTTACAGGAGTTAAAGGATCTGCCGGTTACGTGTTGGTACCAGATACCACAAGACACATTTAGTAATCTTGTAGCATCCATGCCTCGCCGGGTATGAACTGTCTTGGCTGCACGTGGAGGACCAGCATCATATTAGATAGGTGGTCATAATGTTTTAGCTCATCGGCATAAAGGCTGAATATATAGATGGATAAAGCAGCAAAGGAAAAGTAAAAATAAATGATTAATATTTATGATCAGAGTTGCTATTCCAATACAAACCACAGAAAAGAAATTTTCTGGTGCATGCTATTTGGAAAAGAAATTTTTTGATGAAAAAGTTAATCTAATGACGTGAGAAAGTGATGAAAAGTATTGCTATAAAATCTGATGCTTGCTATAAATAATTAATACATAAACCAGGTATTTTTTTGAGGACTACACCTGGCCATCAGTAAACTGTTTCTCTATGCCTAGTTATTGCCATGGCTGAAAAAATATTAAATATATATATTTTGATAGAATACAAATAAAATGCAAATAGAAATATTAAATTTTTTGTAAATAGGGAGAGTAAAAGTTATAAATTCATCCATAAAGATAGAGAGGGTAGTCCCAATGCAGTATTCATGACAAAATTAAGGTAAAATTAAATACTTAGTATAATAAAATTGAAATTAAATTTATTAAAAGTAAAACAAGTCAGTGTATTTTGACAATAAGTGGATTTTATGGGAGACTAAAGATGAAAAAGGTGAATCTGAAGGAAAGGCAAGTTGGTAAATAAGAACAAGTTTTATATGTGAAATGACAAACTAGTTGAAGTGAAGGTGATATAATATACACAGAGCGATCACTAAATTATGACCACCTATCTAATGCTACATAGGTCCTCCTTTTTCCCTCAGTACAGCAGCTATCTGACATGGCATTGATTCAACAAGATGTTGGAAGTGTTCAGGAGGTATGGCCAACCAAGCTGTGTGTAATGCAGTCAGAAATGCAGGTATGGAGGTGATTGGTATATCCAGACGCCTGATATGCCTTTCCATAGTGTCCCACAAATGCTCTATGGAATTGATATCGGGAGAGTTCAAAGGCCAGTCGATATGCTGGAAGTCAGAACTGTGTTCCTCAAACCATTCCTGCACAACAAGTGCCTGATGGTTCGGCGCATTGTCATCTTGGAAGACACC
The DNA here is from genome assembly GCF_048544385.1 of Mastigoproctus giganteus. Lineage (NCBI taxonomy): Eukaryota > Metazoa > Arthropoda > Arachnida > Uropygi > Thelyphonidae > Mastigoproctus > Mastigoproctus giganteus. The sequence goes on from NC_143577.1 coordinate 50,708,345, forward strand.
ATCGCCATTTATGAAAAAGAGTAACATAGCAGGGTGTATACAGTCAGCAAGCAGTTGACGATAGCAGAGACCACTGATACGTTGTTCTACATGCACCAGGGGTCCAAGTTCCTGCCAGTGAAACATGCCCTACACCATACAACTGCCTCCACCGGCCTGCACTTTTGATACCATGCATGACGGATCAAGAGCCTCATGCTGTTGACACCAAATCTGTACACAACCATCCACGGTGTGGAGTAAATAATGTGACTCATCTGAACCAGCACACTTTCTTTCAGTTTTCTAACGTTCAACTTGTATGCTCTTTGCACCAGGTGAGTCTTTTATACCAATGAACCTTGGTTAGGAGGGAATGATGTAGGGGTCGTCTGCTGGTATAGCTCATATATGCGAGTGTGCGATGCATGGTCATGCCAGATATTGTTCCAGGTTGGCCCATGCTGTATTGGGTAGTCAGCTCTTCAACAGTGCTGCGCCTGTTTGCCTGTACGAGTCATTGGACCCTGCGCTTACCTCTAACATCAACTTTTACCTGACCTTTGCAATTTTGCCATCGGATCGTTGTTTGACCAATTTGATGCCAGTCCTAGTACACTTTAACTATGGCGGCTCTCAAATACCTCACCAGTTCAGCCCTTTGGGAAATCGAGGCACCAGCTCATCGAGCACCCGCAATGTGTCCTTTATCAAAGTCCAATAAATATTTCCTTTTACCCATCACGCTTAGAATTTTACTACCTACTGAAACACTGACGCCTTATGTATGCTACATAGGTCGACTAACTCTGCACTCTCGTACTACCTCACATGGTCAACAGGTCGCATTCAGTTTTCGTAATCATAATTGGTAGTCATAATTCAGTGATCGCTCAGTGTATACTGTAAGAATAGATTGTATATAACAGAGCTATGGTACTCGATACATTCTACATTGATATCAATATTTGTCGAAGAATAAGAGAAATTTACCTCAATATGATACGTAGAATACTTCCGTATGATATTCTCCAGAAATTAAAACAAATAAAATATTAACGCAAAATAATTACAGTAAAAAATCAATTAAAGTTAAATGTAAATTTTGAAAAACAGTTTTCCTTCCTGAAGCAGACAGTGCTTTTCGACTGTGTCGTGATCACAGGAAATAGAAATTATGGAGTGTGTGAGCTTGATAATATTTTAAATAGAGAGATTATTTGCCCTCACGTATGCATGTGAAACACCGCAATTATTTGCCTTTGCACATGTACGCAAAAGACTATGAATTGGAGATTAGATATGGACAACGAACATTAATAGAATTCTCATGTAATCTAATTTCGACAGTTTCTAAAATTAGTAGTCTCATATAATTACGTTGAACACTAAGTATTTTGGCCTTGTTAAATAAAAAATGGTATGGACAGCCAATTCTGAAGCTGCTGAACGAGAAGCACAAACTGAGGATGCATGCTGTTTTACGTGGACAGTGAGCGGAAATATCGTGGACAGTGAGCGGAAATATCGTGGACTCTTGGTAAGATGAGCCGCAATCACTGCAAGAAATGTTGTTTACCAAGTCATTTATTTGTGTCTTGAAAGAGGAAAGGACTGAGCGATTGTTCAGTACCATGTGTAATTTCCATATTGGTCTGGCCACAGTCTTAATCTTTAAAGAATATGTTAAGCTGCTTGTGCCACTGTTTAACATATGGGACAGAAATAAAGTATTTTTTGATGTTACTATTGTTGGTTTATAGTTTTTTGTATCCTATCCTTAGCTTGTATCCCAATACAAGAATAGAAAAAGGAAAAATAGTTAAACTTGAAAAATGGATACATATGGAAGAACAGAAGTAAAGGCAAATGGTATTGGAAAAGGAAACTAAAGTGGGATGGAGGTGTAAAGTAATGCATAAAAAGGAGGCGAAGATAGCATAGAGAAAAGAATAATAATAGCATCCACATTGCCCTCATGTTACACTAATAGTTCAGTGGATGGAAAAACAAAGCATAGAAAGCAAAAAGATTAAGAAATGAAAGGAATTTTAAAAATACTATACTTCATTATTTTTCCATCCACTGAGCTATCAGTGTAACATGAAGGCAATGTGGATGCTATTACAGGGATCTCCCATATCTGAGTATTCATTATCTGAGTTCCTGCAGTTACGAGGTTGCAAATAATACATAAAAAAATACAAAAACATAAAAATTATAATAGTATCTATGTACTTTGTTTCGACTTACATTGAAGCACCCCCACAACATACTTGACTATGTATGCCCCGCTCTTCCTGCTAGCATCCTGTTGACTCGACTCCCTCTACCTGCAGTCAGTTTCTCGTTTCCTGTTGCTTGTATTAGACACATCTTATATTTTCAATAGTTTTTACGTTAAGTGAATTCTTAGTTCTCTTATTTTTATTAACTATGTGTTCAAAATAAAGTGCAGATGATAAAAATATCATGAAAAAAAAAGAAAGAAAGACAATGCAAAAATTATGGTTTATATATTAACTTAGAAGTTATACGATGTAAAAGAAGTGGAGAATGAGAAATTGATATTGTAAAACTGAAAAATAGTGCAACTTCAATAAACTTAACCTTACATTGTTCAACATATTATAATAAAAAATTTCTAATAAAATAATTGTCTCACTTTTCAGTTCCATCAAATCCATTTTTTTTTTATTATGTACATGTACATAATACACATTGCGAAAATTTGGACCCTTTAAGTGGAATTTTGTGGAACCAATTGTCCTCAGATAACGAGACCCCCCCCCCGTACTATCCTTTTCTCTACATTATCTTTACCTCCTTTTTATGCATTACTTTACACCTCCTTCATCTCACTTTAGTTTCCTTTTCTAATACCATTTGCCTTTACGTCTGTTCCTCCGTATGTATCCATTTTTCAGTTTATTAATTACAGTTTAACCATTTTTTCCTTTTTCTATTCTTACAGTATACAGGGTGATTCACTACCAGTGCGACAAACTTGCAGGAGGTGTAGGGGCACAAAGACAAATCGGAATCACATAGCATTGCAGGGTCTGAAATGCCTTCGTCATGCGGTAGAGGACGATGAACAGGAGGTCGTGTGAACAGCGATCCCGCTGGAAATCAGCATTTGTGAACTGGTTCCCGAGGCAGTAGGATGGACGAGTATTCAAACGTTGAACTGGCCGACATGCACTTCGCGTATGGAGCTGCGGACTGTAACGGGCACGCTGCTCTGCGCTTGTACCAGGAACGTTTCCCGCACAGGCGTGCTCTCATCATACGATTTTAACCGTATGATGAAAAGGTTATATGAGACTGGTTGTTTCACGAGAGGTACCATGAATCGAGAGCGAACGACGAGGACGCCAGACAATGAGGAGAATGTCCTACGTCTTGCAGAAGGCAATCCAAGTACGAGTACTCGAGCGATAGGCCAACGATTGGGTATTTCCCAATCCACTGTATGGAGGATACTGTCAACAAACCAAATGAGTTCATACCATCTGCAATGCGTCCAATCATTGGAGTCTGCAGATTATCCACTCTGGAGGACTTTTGCTACTTGGTTTCTTCAACAGAAACGGTTTGCAAATGCTGACTTCCACCGGGATCGCTCTTCACGCGACCTCCCATTCAACGTCCTCTACTGCATGACGAAGGCATTTCAGGCCCTGCAATGCTATGTGATTCCGATTCCTCTTTGTGTGCCCCTACACCTCCTGCAAGTTTGTCGCACTGGTAGTGAATCACCCTGTATATTAATTTTACTTCATCTTCAATTCAGCTGGTGTTTGTCATATCACATATAAAACCTGTTCTTATTTACCAACTTAACCTTTCCTTCAGATTTGCCTTATTCATCTTTAATCTCCCTTAAAATCCATGTATCGCTGCTGCATACATTGACTTGACCTACAAGAAATCATATTTAATTTAAATTGCTTTTTTTTTTTTTTGCATATCTTGAAAATGCAGTTGTTCACTTCATGGAATTGATTCCTGATTGTCAGCAAATGAGTCTCCGAAACCTGAATATAAGAATCAGCATTTATATTTCCACTCACAAAGTGAAGTTGATCAACTCCTTTGCCAGAAATACACCCCACACCATTTGGCTATAAGGGAATTTCACTGTTTCCTGGAGGCACTGCAGCTGAAAGGCCTTACTTTTTCATTGCCTAACATACTGTGAACCATCTGAGTCATGGAGGTTAAACTTTGATTCACCTGAAAAAATTACATTATTCCATTGATCCATAGACCAATTGATATGTTCTTTAGCCCATGATAAATGAGCCTAGCATGCTTTTTTTATTTTTTGTGTCAAAAAAGTTTTTTTTCCCCTGGACAGTATGCTTTCAGATCCATGCTGCACATGCATAGTCATGTGCAAACAGTCCTTGAACACACAGATGGCCCTGCACTTTCTTCCCATTCATTTCTTAATTCAGTTGACATAGCTTTGTGGTTTTTAAGGTATAGTCTATATAAATAGCAATCCTGACAAAGTATAGAAGCTTTTTTTCTGCTGCTGCCAATTTTTCTCAAGACTGCCAGTTTCGTGCAACTTCCTAATTAAAGAGGAAATTGTAGAGTGATGGCATTTTAATTTTTGATGCAGTTCCTCTTTAGAAAAATCCCTCGTTGTAAAGAACAATTGCTACATTTTTTTTTTTCTACAAGGTATTAATTGATTGTACTTATTCATGAAAATCAAAAGTAAAACAAAGCCAGTTATTGCCACTTATGAACCGGCAAAAAAGTGACTAAATGTACAGGTCAGTGAAATCAGGTGTTTTCTTTGTATTTTCTACTTAGTTTTCTTAAATCTGAGAAGCCATTACTGTATATAAAAGATTATAGAAGTGTAATATTTTTTAGTACATTTTCATTTTGAACTAGTTAAAAAAGGTTAGGTTAGTTTACGTAACCAATTCAGGATGGATGCAAGCGAAAAATGGTGTCCATAATCACATATACTGTAGATTACGAAAACTGTTTTATGCATGAATTGGTACCGTTAAACCAACCTAACCTTTTTTAACTAATTCAAAATGAAAATCTATTAAAAAACTATATTTCTTTTGCTTGAAAAAAATGCCTACTACAATGTTAGGTGTCCAGGCCTGTACATAGTTTTCCTGCCGGCTGTACTTTCTTGCAAAGTGGAATTCATTCTAATGCAAAATTGTGGTGATAAGCAGCCAATCACTGAAAAGCAGTGGGCAGAGCTAGACATACCTATCACTCATTGTCACAAAGATTCATGGGTAAGAGCCTTGTACTGAAGAATAACCAAGGTATGCATAATGATATAGAACTAAATAATTCAGCTCATTATTTTTACTTGGAATCAACTTTTTATTGTTTTACAATATCATTCTGAATTTTCATACATCGCTGCAGTTTTATTTACCTTATATAGGTAAAAATACTTTAAAAAGTATTTTAAAAATACTCTTTTTATTTAATACATATATACAGTGTTTAAAGTGGCATACTATAATTTCTTTAAGTTTTAAATATACTTTTTTTGTGAGGAAATTATTTTAGAAAAGCTCATCATGAGTCTAGTTTGATTAAAATTTTTAATGATAATATTTTTTGGAAATGGCCATTTTTTTTGTTTTAAGAATAATATGAACTCTGAAGGACATATTCTTACATTCCTTTCAGGTTATTGAAATTGGAAGAATTACGCAGATAGGTTACATATTTAGATCTAAAAATATTGTCAACCTTTATTGTCCTTTATTTATTTAATATTATGTTTTCTATTTTTGAAATTTTTTGTGTAAGTAGAAATGTAATTTTATTTTTCAGAGCCAGCTTATTGTACATATGGTAGTCAGAATTGTTGTTTTAGGACTTCTTCCAGTGTGTTTATACCTGTTTACATTCTACATTCACCTTAGCTTACTTACAAGAGCTGGACCTCATGATAACATCATGACTAGTGCCTTCCAAGCTAGTTTAGAGGTATGATATATTCCTCTTTATAGATTAATTTTTATAGATTGTATTAATTTATATGCAAGGAAAAAAATTTTCTTCTTTACTCTTTTTAGAGTCACATCAGTATTGCTAATTTTTTTCTATTATTTAATTTTTTAAAACATTACATAACATTAGGCATGTATGGAACTTAGTTGTGATGACAATATAGTGTGGCTTACTACTGAATAATCTTCATTTAGGCATAAATCATTATGAAATGAAAGAAAGCAGCTCTTAGATTTGCCCAGATGCAGATGAATATTTATATGCATTTGCATGTATATAAATATATGAATCTGCAATCAAGCCCTAATGTCACTAATGCAATTAAACATTATGCAGTCGTTAATAAATGAAATAGTTATAGTTGAAGAAGAGGGAATGTTCAAGAAGGCAAAATAATAAGTTAACGAAACACCAAGATAAAAATCTTTATTATTTTTCATATTTAAAACTAAAATGATTGTGAAATCTATTTTATTTGTAATAAAATACAAAACATTTATTGAGATTCAGTTACTTGCTTTGTGCATCAATATGTATGTCTTCTAGGCTCAGCACATATCAATATGCAAATAGAACTAATTAGTATAGTATTAACTAACTATTTCTATCCACTTTATACCTGATTTGGCAAATGATATCATTTGTTAATGTCACCATGAAACAGTCTTGTGTAATATACATATGTACAAATGAATGAAATTACTACAGCATACCTTGGTGTAATTATATATATTGTTTATTAATGTTTGTTATGACTGTGTAAATTATGTTCATATGAAGTTGCAAATGGCACACGGTGTGACATCTACTGAGGTAGGTAAATTAAGTCACTATGAAGTTATTGTAAAGAAAGTTTGTATGATTTCTTGTAATATTTTAAACAGTTGTTGATAAGTACATAAGCTTGAGTCCTACAATAATAATGTGTAGCATTTGTTGAACAATTTAGCCAGTCAAGTCAATGTAATATATCTTTTGATCCATGGTGTCCAACTTCAGCAGATCATACATTGGGTCTCCATGTGTAAAATTTTTGAAAATTATAGAATATTCTAATGTGTGTATATGGTGATATGAATGCTTATTCAGATGCTACCTTGTGTAAAATAAAGTATGAGAATATGAAAATATGTAGTACTTTGCTGAAGAACAATATTGTGACAGACTTTATGTTCTTCCAAAACTGCAGTTTTTATGACACAGGACACATTTTGTTTAATATATAGTCCAAACCTTGCATTGAACAAAGGTCAATATGTGGTTTGGGACAAATAATGTACTGAAGACTTGGCCCATGGTTCTGATCTGAGCCCAGTAGAACCACTGTGAGATGAATTGGAGTTTTTGAGTGCTCATCTCTGAAAACCAATGCTATTCATCCAGTTAAAAGCAGTTTTGTTGAAATAAAATAAATATTTCTATTGATATGTCTCATTAATTGGTGGAAAGTGTTTTGTATAGCCTGTGTGTTGTATTACCAAACAAAGGAGGCCCTAAATCATATTAAAATCTAATCTGTTGTTGACTTTTCTCTTAGTATCCAATACATTTGGTAATTGCAGCATTTAAAAAGCCTAACTGGGATGTGTAAAACATCCTGTGTGATTGGTTGCCTAGTTTGGATGTTCATTGGTTCATTAATTGCTTTTGTCATGGCATTCTGTTGATAATAAACAGAAGTATATTATTATTTATTTGTGATTTATAAGTGTTTGCTTATGGTAAATTTTGCATATTTTGTAGGCTAAAAAATCCAGAATACCTCATAATGAAAATTTTAAGAATTTCTCTAGTTTCAGTTGGAATTTAGATCCCCACTTCTCTAGATGAGCGACAGATGATGACTGTAGTATACAGCTAGGCCTCGCATAACACGAGTTCGATTAATGCAATATTCAGTTAACGCTATTTGAAAAATTATACCACTTTTCACTTTACACAATGCAAATTTCCAGTTAACGCGATCTTTTTTTTTTTTTTTTTATGGGATAGTTGAAAAAGATTTGAATCGCGTTTTAAGCTTACCGAGAGTCGTACAGTCAATAAACAAACATTTTCCTGCTGCCCACCTCGGTGTGTACGGTCAATAAACAAACGTTTGCCTGCTCGCTATCAACCATCGGAAGAAGACGTGTTTGTCTCCTGCTAATAAAGTCAATGCAGACTTGCATTTAAAAATTCAAATTTTTAAATGAGCCAGATGAAAATGTTACCATGAAGGAGAAAGTGGTAAAAGAATTAGATGAAATCTTTCGTATCGCATAGAACCTCAAACAAAAGGTTTGACATTCTCTGCGATATTTATTTCGTCAGGGCCCAGAGAAGATTGTTGTCGGCTATCAGAAATTGATTGATGAAAAGAGAAAGTCAACACTGTTCAAATATTTCCGCAACAGTAACTTCTTCATTGTCTATATTATGTCAGAGGTTCCCAAAGTTTCTCGGTTCACGGCGCCTTTAATGTCTCAGTAATTTTTTCAAGGCGCACCCAGACCAAAAGAAATACTTAACAGTTTCGTTTAGTAGTTAGGTCCAAACAACTTAATAAGAAATGCTGAAACTGTGAACTACCTCGAGCTAGTAGTTCGCGCAGTGTCCGACAGATGTCGAGTATCGCTGTGTTTCCCCTGAAAATTTAAAATATTCTGTGGCGCACAGTTTAAGAACCACTGTTTTATGCAATAAACATTTAATTCCACAATTATTTTCATTATCTTTTACATTATATACAGTTAAAAAGTTATTTAAAAGGTATTTTTAAAATTCTTTATGGACATTCCAGAAGGTCAAGGACCAATTATAATTTTTCCTATTGGTTATGATATTCGATTAACATGTTTCCGTTTTGCGCTGCGCTCGCGGGATGAATTAATTGCGTTAATCGAGGCCCGCCTGTACTGTCATGGAGAACACCTTAGTAATGAAAAGACTAGTTATGATATTTAATGATATAGTGCATCTGCTAACAAACAGGCAAACAAAGATTTAGTGGTTTTGAGATATCTAAGTATCTAATCATAAGATCATTAGATACTTAGTTGCTGCTGGATTTCATTTCCACGACTGTTATATATGATTGGTCATAGTGGCAAATTTGTGGATATGGCATGACCCAAAAAGTGACTAAATGAAGAGAGGTTCAGAGCAACAAGCAATATTTAATAAGTGCAGAGTGCCGGTTTAGAACTGTGTGTGTAACGAAATTGCATGCACCAGAGTGCTTGGATGAGCATGGGATTACTTTGTTAGAGTCATCAGCAAAGTGCAGTAAATAATCTCATTGAAAATGTAACCAAAAATTTTGTTGACTCACCTTTAAATAATATAAAATTAATATTTTTACAATATTTTATTAATTAACTTAGTTTATTTACATTTCAGGGTGGCTTAGCTTCCATTACCAAAGGCCAGCCATTAGAGATAGTTCATGGTTCTCAGATTACACTTCGTCACACACATGGCCGAGCCTGTTGGCTTCATTCCCATCCTCATGTCTATCCTTTACGATATCCTGACAAACGAGGCAGCTCTCATCAACAGCAGGTTATTTAATTATTTTATTTAATTATATAACACTTACAGAGTTACAGCCTAGGGACTTCTGGTTATAGAGATCCCTAGGCCGTAACTTCCTAAATGAAATAAACTTTATTTCAGTTATGATTAATTATCTATTAAATGAGTTAATTGTTTTTAAAATTAAACAATTCCATTGAAATAACCATATACCAAAAAAGCCTGAAAAGCCTGTAAAATTGCTTATAATTCATTACCTTTGTATGAATATATCTGTAACCTCATCTAACTAAACCTTATTTAAATGCATGCATGTATTGAAATAGTTTGAGAAATGACACTCACACTGCAATCTATAATGCTGGAGAGATCACATTACCCCTCCTATGACAGTGTCAGAGTTTGGGCTTCTTTCTTGGGCTTGTTTCTTTAGAAACAACCATATTATCCATGAGTTGACCTAAAGTAACTAACATCATTTGAATGATTTGTAGAATTTCTTAAGATACCGATTTAGATTGACTCAAGTTAATAGCGTCTAACATCATTTTTAATTGGATAACATCACCCAGTAGGTGAATCTGTTATTCCTTAAAAACTCAAAAGTGCTTCAAAGTTTTTAATGAATAATGGATTCACTTATGGGTGATGTTATTCAATTAAAAACAATATTAGTTACTTTAGGTCAACTCGTGTAGTTGTTTCTAAAGAACCTAGCCAACACAGTGCTTCAAAGTTTTTAATGAATAATGGATTCACTTACTGGGTGATGTTATTCAATTAAAAATATTACTTACCTTCGGTCAACTCATGTGGTTGTTTCTAAACAGCCTAGCCAAAACTCTGTCACAGAAGAGGCAACATGGTCCCTCAGCAGTACAGACAGGAAAATGGAATGCAATGAGCATTATTTCTCAAACTAAAATTGTGTACCATAAAATATCAAATAATTTAATATGTACTATATAAAAACCATTATACAGGATGAAGTACAATATAAAATATATAAAATCACTGCAGTTAAAATAATATAATATGATAAAATCACTGGATATGCTAATGTTAAGAAAATTAAATCCATATGTGCTAGGATACCATCCTAGCACATATTTTTTAAATACCCAGATAATCTTTCTAAACAGACTGATCAACTACTGATAAGTGATGCCATAAATACTATGATGTGTACCTAGTTTGAGATTTCTCATCATACTTCACCATGTACAGTACAGAGAATATGGAATTCATATGTTTTTCAAGCCAATTTCCCCAGAATAACAATGTGTACATTGTTATCCTGGGGTACACCTTCTCCCAAAAATGTCAGGCCAGAGCCAACCAGTCACATATAGCTGTTTGAATGACAGTCTCTTGCTCTTTAAGTTTTACCTCCAAACTTCTGCTTGTCTGTCCAACATAACTGAATGTTATTTAAACAATCCAAACACAAAACCCAGAGGGGCAATTTAACTGAATTAACATATCCTACTCAATACGGCATGCTACATTTTGGAAATCCTGTTAAGAACACTTGGACAATGTGCCTCAATATAATTGATATATTACACTGCTATATTATAGCAGTGTAATTGCTATATTTATATGGGTCTGTTTGGAATATTGTGTCACAAAATGGTCTGTAACATCCACTGGCCAATAAATCTGATCTGTCTCTGGCAGCCTCTTTTTCTCTATCCTGTAAATTTTGGTAGAGTATCTGTGCTCCCTCTGATGTAGCTTTTTTGTAGTGTTCTTTGGCATAAGAGCATGAGCCAGATTATAATTTGTAATGTCTGCTGTACTCATCTTTCTATAAACTGATTTGGCTACATGCCAGCTCACCCTCCTAACAAGGACATTTAGAAAGGATAGAACCAAAATCAAGTCCTTTTCTAGTTCTACTTTAAAATGAATAGCACCAAAAAAAACCAATATAAATTTTTGAGGAGGTTCTTGACCTTATCTTTATAGTGATGGAAAACTTATTTTACATATAGCTCTTTCAAATTTAAATCAGTACTGGAGAGTTATTAAAAGTCTTTGATTTTTTATTTGCCTTGGTTTTGCTGAACAGAAATCTCATAGTAGTGCCTCAAATCTGCTTATATGAATTATTATCACATAAAAATATGGTACTCATCAGGGAGAGTGCAGAGCCCCTACCCAGATCCGTAATCAAGAATCCATTCTGCTATTCAACCGACCCCACTCATTACAGTTTATACAGGGTGATTCACTACCAGTGCAACAAACTTGCAGGAGGTGTAGGGGGCACAAAGACGAATTGGAATCACATAGCATTGAAGGGTCCGAAATGCCTTCATCATGCAGTACAGGACGTTGAACGGGAGGTCGCATGACAGCGATCTTGCTGGAAGTCAGCATTTGCGAACCGTTTCTGTTGAAGAAACCAAGTAGCAAAAGTCCTCCGGAGTGGATAATCTGCAGGCTCCAATGATTGGACGTGTTGCAGATGGCATGAACTCATTTGGTTTGTTGACAGTATCCTCCATACAATGGATTGGGAAATATCCAATCGTTGGCCTATCGCTCGAGTACTCGTACTCGGATTGCCTTCTGCAAGACGTAGGACATTCTCCTCATTGTCTGGCGTCCTCGTCATTCGCTCTCGAGTCATGGTACCTCTCGTGAGACAACCAGTCTCACGTAATCTGTGCACACGTGTGAAAATCGTATGATGAGGAGCATGCCTGTGCGGGAAACGTTCCTGGTACAAGCGCAGAGCAGTGCGCCCGTTACAGTCCGCAGCTCCATACGCGAGGTGCATGTCGGCCAGTTCAACGTTTGAATACTCGTCCATCCTCCTGCTTTGGGAACTGGTTTGCAAATGCTGACTTCCAGCGGGATCACTGTTCACACGACCTCCCGTTCAATGCCCTCTACCGCATGACGAAGGCATTTCGGACCCTGCAATGCTATGTGATTCCGATTCGTCTTTGTGCCCCTACACCTCCTGCAAGTTTGTCGCACTGGTAGTGAATCACCCTGTATAATTGCATGAGCTATCAAGACAGAAGTACACAGTAACACTACCTTGAATGAGGCCATGATTTCATCATTCCTGAGGATTTTTTCTTGAACAAACTAAAAACTCCTGGTTATTTTTCACTGTATATTGCTACCACTGGAGTAAAAATGTGAACCAGAAACCTGGACAGCTTTAAGTGACAGAGCTTATGAAAGCAACAATAGGCCTTAGCAGATTTGTGGATCTCAGGAAGATCATAGATTTCATTTTAAATATAAGAAACACTCTGAGGCATGCAAACTCCAACATTGGAATTTTAATAATATATTAGTTTTTAGTTATATGCCTACTAGGTATATACCTTCCTGACATACCGATACGTAGATCTAGCAGTGTGTATTTTTTTGGCTAACTGCCTCAAGTTTTGTGACTATATTAATATATATCAAATAGCCAATGCTTCTAACATTAGGACAAAACTCACCTTGAACTCTGCTTGGTTTAATGCATTAATTAAGATGAAGTGGAAAAAAGAAAGAAATTGTTAAACTGAAACCCCCCCAAAGGTGCATCTTTCCTTGGGGAGAGGGACTGATGTTTCCTTAATAGGCCATTTGCACAAGGTTAGGAGCTGTAATGAGGAGCTTTTCAAGTTGTCATCTTCATGCCAACTGTCAATTAAAACTAAGAATTGATGAGAACAGAAAATAGATGAAAAGAGAAAACCCTTTACTGACTAAGGGGTATCAGGAATGGCCTTGAATAGACATCATTATTCCATTATTCGAGATCATTGAAAATTCTGCTGGTAATTTGATATTTAGTACATTTAATTGGTAGTATTTTTGCCTATACTAGGCAATAAATAAAGATTCAAAGCATCTTAAATGTAGATCAATCTGATAATCATTACAATTTCAGCATTATTTATTTATAGTTTGTGATTCATGTTGTGGCAGTGCTCTAATAGTTCTGTCTGTGATGAGTAACATTTTAAACTACTGATTTTGTGCAAATATTAAAGGAAGTAGCAAAACAGGTAAGCATACCTTTAGCCATGATTATGAGAGCACCCTTGGATTCAGGGTAGATCCCTATGGGCTGGAGATGTGTATCCCCAGTTTGTAAAGGGGGGGATCAAAGGGTGACATAAGTAATTACAACATTGCTAGCTTGACTTCTGTACCAGGAAAAATAATGGAATCAGTGGATAAACTTGTAATGCAGGAACGTATAGACAGCAGTGCAGTTATACTCTAGTTTAAGGGGTGATCTTGTCAAATATGGATTTGACAAGATCACCCCTTTGAAAAAGAATGATCTTTTCTGACCATTCGATTGGATACTATGACACAGTAACAAAGGAACTGGATGAAAAAAATAATTTTGACATCATATACTTAGATATCAGAAAAGCTTTTGATACTGTTGCACATAAGTCTGCTATATGAATTGTAGCACTGGGACATTAAAGGAAAGTTACTGTTATGGATAAAGGGATAATTGAATGGGGGAAGGCAAAGTGATGATCGATGAGCACTGCTCTTCTTGTACTAATGTTATTAGTAGATTCCCCAGGGTTCAGTGCTTGGCCTATTGTTGTTTATTAATGATATTGATGGAGGCATATCAAGCTTAATGTATAAGTTTGCTATTCATACAAAGGTTGGCAGGGTGGCTAACCACACTAACCAGGGTATGCTACTGCAACAAGATCTAGACAGATTAGGCAGATGGGCTGAGAAGTGGCAATTGAAATTTAATACTGAAAAATGCAAGGTACTTCATATGGGTAGCAGTGATATGAAGAAGTCAGATATGAAGTTCTCTAAACAGTGCAGATAGGCTTCCAGGATATTGGATTTTGTCAATGATATATAGGAATTTTGCTAGCAGGATAAGGAAGTGATTATTCCATTGTATAAGACAATGGTCAGGCCACATATTGAGTACTGTATACAGGTCTGGAGGTTTCATTTTAGGAAGGATGAAATGCTGCTGGAAGAATACAGAGAAGGGCAACAAGATTGGTGAGGGGAACAAAGGGGTGCTCTTACCAAGAAAGGCTTCAGTTCTGCAAATTGCAGCATTTGGAGGCACCTTGAGGTGATCTGATTAAGGTGTTTAAGGCTTTGAATAGGTTTAGTGGGCTCAGTTGCTAATGGAATCCTTCCTCTTTCTCAGACTACACACATGAAGTGGCATAAATTCAAATTGAGAAAGGATGGTTGCAGGATAGATGTGTGGAAATTTACCTTTGGCCAGCAGGTGTTTGATTGTTGGAACAAACTCCATCTGGTGTTGTAGAGATGGGTAGTTTGAATGAATTCAAGGAAGAACGAGACAAACTGTTAGAGTGGATAGGCAGGTGATGTGAGATTTTTTTTTTTTGGGCTGATGCCACATAAGCTTGCAAATAAGCTTGCCTATATAACAAAAAATCTTACTTTATATATATAAAAAAAAAAGCTTTTCTTGAATAAAAAAAAAAAAATTGAGATTTTTTCCTTTTTTAAAATTTTTTCCTCCCAGATTTAAGATTTCTCCCAACATTGCAGGCTCTCCCAACAATGTTGTTTTCAATGGGTTCTGTTGTGAAATTTAAGCTAAAACAAGGTTTAATTTTGTAAAAAAGAAAACAAAACCTCTGTTTTTAAATGCATGTTTATTAAGTGGCTATGTTATTAATTGGTATAGACTAAGAAAATTGAACTTAATTAGGTTAAAAAAAAATGTTTGAGAAACATTAGACTGTCAACTTTTAACCTTTTGCAGACCAGCATTATTTTCATGGTGCAGCCCTTGCAGTCCAGCTCTATCAATAAAAAAAATGACTAGTTGAAATATGATGCTCAAAAAATATTTTCAGGTTTATATGAGCTAATATATAAAACAGCATGAGAAAACAGTTTAAAAACTCTAATGAAGTATTACTTCCTGGAAGAAAACATTTACAAAACTTTCCATCTGGATAATTGACAGTGTTTTTTTATTTTACCTTACCCTCACTTATTCCTTGTTTGTCCTTTTGTGGGTGAGCAGAGATGCAACATCCAAAATGTCTGCAGAAATCTCTTCCTTCTAAATATGTACTTGAAAAATTTAATTTTTTTTTTTTTTCCCCCACTTAGTCCAATGTTGATAATAACTCCAAAAAACTCCTTTAATTCATTTAGTGAAACCTAAACCTAGTCACACCATGTGGAATAATAATTAGAAATTATCTTATTTGTAAATGTTTCCTTTTTTTCCCATCAATTTCTTCAGAAAGGTCTAAAAATTTCTAAATTTTGCCATCAGAAAAGTCTTTACTAGATCTTGACAGCATGTCTAAATACCTCACTCTAACAGAGAGTACAAGTTACTTTATGACTTCTGAATTGAAAAAAGGAACATTGAATGACATTAATAGTTGAATATAAGAATTAATAAACATCTGTTTAGTTTTTCAGATCGTTTTTATGAAGTATAAATGGATAGCAGTACAATGGGAAAACAAATTTTATAATCGGAAACACTAACAGCCACACCAGTTTCTACACTGGACTTGAGAAGAACAGTGTAGAAACTGGTGTGGCTGTTAGTGTCAGTATATATATAACCTTTGAAGGTTATATATATACTGCATATATGCATTGTTTATAAATAGATGGCAGTACAGTAATTGAGCCAGCACACAGGGAAAATGTATTTCATAATAAGAAAAGCCACTTGTTGCACTGGTGTGAACAGATTCAGACTTCAAGGAAATGTTTGGATATAAACATAGATTTAGTTTTTTCAGATTCTTTATATGAAAAATAAATAGATATCAGCCCAATAATTGAACTAGTGCAGCAGAAAAACAAATATGTCATAATCAGAAACACCAACGTTCATGGTGCCACAACATCTGAGTGGGAAAAAAAAAAAAAAAACCAACACCACCTGCATTTAACAATTTAATATAAGCATCACTAAACATGGATTTAACTTTTCAGATTTTTTTATATGAAATGTAAAATAGATTGTAATACAATATTTGCACCAGCACAGGAGAAAAACAAATTCTGTAATTGGCAACGTCAGTGGGCATACTGGGTGCAACATCAGACTGCAAAGGGTTAAAATGCTATTCAGAGAAGATTAGGAAGTAAACTTGCAAAAAGCTATTCAGGGAATATTAAAGTTGTCTTGTTGGATATTAATTTTAATATGTTTAAATGTTTGTATGCATAAAACAAATTTGGTATGCTAACTTAATATTAGTAAATTTTTACTTTGGTGAAGTAAATTATTATTTAGTTGATATGAAAGGCCAAGCTTAAAATTGATGTCATTATATTGACAGGTAACATGCTACAGTTTTAAAGATGTAAATAATTGGTGGATTATTAAAAGACCAGAAAGGTAAGTAAAGCACTATTATAATTGTCCAATGAAATAAATAACTTGATTTCATTTTAAATATAAGTTGATATTCTTTGTTGATATTAAAAAATTACTTTAAATAAGTAAATTTTTGAGAATGTAATCACCAAGAGACACTAGGGAACTTTGAAGCAGAGTTACTTAGTGTTGCTAATATATCGGCACAGATTTCTGTGCAGATGGGCCCATCAAATGCAACTATTTGTTAGATGCATCCTGTATAATACTATTACACAAGTATGCATCTAATGAATTTTAATTCCTCAATCACCTCTTTGAAGGTTATTTTTAATATTGTTTAAATAATATGCATAGCTATAAACTCTTGAACAATATTTGTACAAAGGGTACTAGGAAAGTTTTGCAATATGACGCAACAATGAATCACAGGAAGCTGCTTGTTGCTGGATGTTGAGACATGTTCATACGTGCATAGTAGCCGCCGCGCCAAGTCGATGGGCTCAGTTATTCATTAGTAGTGAGAGTGTAAAGTGCTTGCAATGGCATCGTGGTCATGAAATGAGATAAGGACAGTTTTGCGGTATAATTTCGTGCGTGGTTTAACCATAGACCAGTGCTTAAAAGAAATAACTCTTGCACTAGATGATGATTGTCCACATCGTACAACGATATTCAGGTGGTATAGAGAATTCCAAAGGGGAAATTTCACTCTGGAGGATTCTGAGAGGTCGGGAAGGCCACGAACGTCAGTTACGGAGGAAAACGTTACTGCTGTGAGGAAAATGCTTGACGAAAACAGGCGAGTGACCTACCAACAGATAGAGGATACTTTGGGCCTAAATGCACCAGCAATTCGTTCGATTCTGCAAGATCATTTGCACGTGAAGAAACTTTGTTCTCTCTGGGTGCCGCATCAACTGACTGAAGAGCAGATGACACATCGTGTGACTTGGTGCCGGGAGATGTTAAAAAAGTTTGATAAGGGACAATCTCGGTATGTGAACAACATCGTGACAGGTGACGAGACTTGGCTGTACTATTACGATCTGCCGACCAAGGCTCAAAACAAAGTTTGGGTCTTTGATGATGACGACACACCCGTAATTGTCAGAAAATCCCGATCTGTAAAGAAGAAAATGATAGCTGTATTTTTCAAATCGAGTGGAATTGTGGAACATGTCGTTTTGGACACGCAGAAGACAGTCACAGCTAAGTGGTATACTGAACAATGCCTGCCTAAAGTCATTGGATCTATGAAGAACCTGCGGCCAAAGTCAAGAATGGACACCTGGTACCTCCATCACGATAATGCTCCAGCTCACCGCGCCAAAGCCTGCACCGAATATTTGACCACGACCGGACTGAAACTTCTCGAGCACCCTCGCTACAGTCCAGACCTTGCTCCCTGCGACTTTGCACTGTTCCCGCATGTGAAAATGAAGCTAAAAGGGAGGCGGTTTTCCAGTGATGAGGACCTTCTACGGGCTTGGGACAACGAGTGTGCTTTACTCCCTAGTGAAACTTGGCAGAACTGGTTTAAAGATTGGTTTCGGAGGATGGAGAGGTGTATTGAATGTAGAGGAATTTACTTTGAAAAAATTAAATAAACAAAGCTGTATTGCAAAACTTTCCTAGTACCCTTTGTATACATAATAAATGCATCTAAGAAACCAAAATACAAATAAGTTCACTTACCACTTAAGTTAATTCAGTGGTAGTGATTGAAATATGTAAAACAAATCAAATTACACAAAATAAAATACAATCTATAATCACAGTATCATTCAAGAATACTCTGAAATTTCAGAGTGTTACAATAAATACACCTACAGGAAAAGAAATGTGTAATGAGAGTACTTTTTTTTTAGGGCGTGTCATTGCATGATGAATTCCTCTGCTGTTACCCTCCTGTTCATCTGAACCATACTTTAACCTCTTTGAAGATGATTTTTCAATTTGCTTGTGATTGCATTCTGTTTTACCAAAAATTTGTCAGTTTTAAACTTCTGTAATGGCTGTGTAGGAATAGTCCAACATACATATTCTGTCAGTAACATTAGCACTCATCCTCCTAACACCTGTGTTCATGCCCCTTTTATTCATTAAATCCCTGACCTCTGGTTGTTGCACATCATAGAGTATTGTCAATTCTACGTGGTGCCTCCGTAGCCAGGTGGACAGGAGCAGCAGTGCATAGCACGTGCTTCTTGATTAGACCGGTGTTTGAGCCCGTGACCACCAAATATGGAGGATGTGGAAAGGTCAGGGAATGACCACTGAATATCACCAGAGCAATATGGCCTTAGTTGCTAATGCTCCTAAAAACCAAATAACAACAACAATTCTAAGTATACTACTGAATATTGTAGATGCACTGTGAATAGGTGTTTGCATTTCATAGTATATATTACAAGGTTGATTCACATTCAATTAGCCCATTTTTACCCTGTATATAGTTTAATTTTTTTTTTTTTTTTTTTTGGTTCCAATTCAGATGTAGGCATTATAAACATACAAGGTTGTTAAAGTTAAAATTAAAGTAGAGGGCTCTGGAGCAAGTTTTAAGGCTCGTACTGAAGAGAAATTTGGACAACAGGTACAATAAAGAATGCGCGTGCCATTAATTGGAAAAAAAAGTTTGTTACAAAATTTGTCACTGTATGGCACGTAATTATCTTAGTTACGATTATGCAAATAACTTATGTTATTTTCATAATTGTAAGTTATTGCCACAGCACCACTACTCAGCTCTACTGCACTGTATAAAAGCAAAGCGGCTTCTTCAAAATCATACAGCGGCATTGCTGCTGTAGTGCAGTTTGCCTGCACTACAGCAGCAATGCCAACAACGTTGCAGGAAAAGGCGCTATTAGTGAAGCTACTGTTAGAACAGCAACAATGCAACTGTGGCTGTCAGAAGCACATAAGGTGTGGACCTATGACTCTTTGTGCTGTCTGCAAAATGATTGTGTAATTTGAAGCGACAGGACATCTTGGTGTTCAACCAGTAGAGGTCAAAAACAGGTGGACTCCTCTCTTGTTGAAGATGTGGCTATGGCTGTCGTGGATTTATCAAGTCAATCTCCAAGTGGTAGCGCAATTGTGCCAGCTGTTTCTCGTGAAGTGGACATGCCATATTCCACTGTAAGGCTAGTAATGCGTCAGGTGTTGTGGTTCTTTGGTTTTTAAGAGCATTAGCAACTAAGGCCATATTTCTCCGGGGATGTGCGGTTGTCATTCCCTGACATTTCCGCATCCTCCATATTTGGTAGTCACGGGCTCGAACCCTGGTCTAATCAAGAAGCATGTGCTACGCACTGCTGCTCCTGCCCACCTGGCTACGGAGGTGCCTGGTGTTGTGGTACTATCCTTACAAGATACACATTCTACAGCAGCTAAAGCATGATGATGCAGATATTCGTTTCACACTTCAGTTTCTGGCGTGAATGACAGTGGATATCACTTGGCCAAGGAACATCCTTTGGAGTGATGAAGCCCACTTATGCTTAAATGGACAAGTGCATATGCACAACTGTTGCAGTTGGGCAACAGAAAACCCTCGAGTTATCCATGCTCATTGCATTCTCCAAAAGTGACAGTGTGGTGTGGATTTATGGCCACATTCATGATTGGGCCATATTTTTTTGAACAGGTAACACCGACTGGACCCCACACCTGTTCCGTCACTGGACAGTGATATTTGGTATGTTGAGGGTCTAGCGGCTCCTGGGATTTCTCCCATCTCTGTATCGAGTGACAGTACCCTGTCAAGCCAGAGATTTAAAGTGTGTGGATCATGTATAGTGTAGTCTGTTGTGCCCATTGTTCATCTGGCTTATTGGCCATTGGGCCCCTGATGGGACCCGACATTGCCCATACCACGCCACATGGAGGCTAGCCAGGTGTTACCAGTAAGGAATCAGTACTCTGGCAGGTCCTGTCACCTACTTTCCTCATATTTCAGTGGCTAGGACCTATAAAAAAAAAAAAAAAAAAAAGACATTGCTTTAATTGCTGTTGATGCTTTTGTTTGGTCATAGAGATTTGCTTTAAGAGCGAGAAGGGATTGTACGCTGGATGAGTTTTATTTTTGGCCGAAAAGGGTCGGGTAAGCAATTTTGGTGTAGTTACAATTTTGACATGTGGGGCTGTGCGCTGTGGAGGTAGACAGACTTGGGTGGGGAGAAGGAAGGCTGGAGGGCAGAAAAAGAAGAAAGGGACCAAAAGAATAGGTGGCCCCCCAAATGTTCAGTGGGCATGCTCATGCCACACCAGGGGAAAGTGGGTTTGGCAGGGAGAGGAGGGGACTGGGGTGTCTCCC
Organism: Mastigoproctus giganteus; assembly: GCF_048544385.1. NCBI lineage: Eukaryota > Metazoa > Arthropoda > Arachnida > Uropygi > Thelyphonidae > Mastigoproctus > Mastigoproctus giganteus. Next base: position 50,729,536 of record NC_143577.1, read on the forward strand.
CTCTGCCGGAAAAAGGAGATAAAGCAAGTTTGGCAAGGTGTCGGACCTGGGTCGCCATTTGGCTAGTTGGCAGTAAGGCTGCAATCTAAGTCGTTCACTTGACTCTCCAGGTGGTGGACTTAGTCTCAGCAGAGGCCAGGATGTGTCATCTGCACGTGACAGGCCAGCTACATCTAGGTCCCAGTGTTTGATTGCATCCAGTTAGGACTCGGTTGTCTTTCAGTTGCTGTAGGCGCGTCCGTGTAGTTATTTTTTCCCTCGCGATACTTCTGCCTTAGCTTGTCCACCTCCGCCTGTGGCCAGGTTTTGCGTGCTCGTTGGAATGCTTTTCGGGCTCTGTTTGCTCTGTGTCTGAGGTCAGTTAGTTCTGGTGACCACCAGGGAACAGCCCTGGGGGCCGGGTGTTTCTTTTTTATGGCTATGTCTGCTGCGTCCGTGATTAAATTTGTCACCTGCTGCTTGAGGTCATTTAAGTTTTGGCCTTCAGCACAGATGTTTTCCTGACCTTTCCGCATCCTCCGTATTTGGTGGTCATGAGCTCGAATCCCGGTCTAATCAAGAAGCGTGTGCTACGCACTGCAGCTCCTGCCCACCTGGCTACAGAGGCGCCTCACGCATCTGTTGGAAGAGATCCCAGTTGGCCTTGGGAATGGCGTACCTTGGCAAGAGAAGTCTGACGGTCTGTCTTGGAATTAGGGTTCATGCAGACTGAAGGTTATAACCCTATGATCAGATGTGGTCCAATGGTCCTGTACCTCTCAGGGGGTGAGGTGTCCTGCTGTTGTGTGGTTTGCAAGGGTAAGATCAATGTTTGCTTCCCACATTGTACTTGAAAATTTGGGAAGTTGATTTGGTAGGTTCAGGATAGTAAAGTTACTGCTTGCTATGCACTCCTCCAGTCTCTGCTCATTGTGTGTACCTCTCCTATCTGGTGTCTCACTATGCCAGGCCGGGGACCTGCAATTTGCATCCATGTAGGGTTTGCAGATATGTTGTGATGGGGAGAATGTCCTCTCCCAGTCTGGCATAGACCAAAGAGACGTAAAATTCCCCCAGTGATGAGGCAATGTGGGCACATACTGCCCAGTTTGTGCAAAGGTTGGTTATTTTTGTAACCATGAGGTCTGGGTTACTACAAACTATGACAGCCGCCCAAGGAGTGTCCCCTTCCACTTGGACAATCTTTGGATTGTCCAAGTGGAAGGGGAGTAACCTCTCACTCCTAGGTTATGTGCATACGGCTCCTGGAGTATGAGCACGTCCAGGTTTTTTTCATGAGATTTCTAAACTAGCTGAGCAGCAACTGCTTTAGAACGCTGTGCAATTTTTATCCCAAAGTGATTGTATTGTTTTGGATTACTCCCCATAATTTATCCGTAGCTGTTGTGTACTCCTTGCTTTATTGTATGTTGGGCAGGTGCTATCCCTTATAGAGTGGTCATGTGGCAGCTTCAGGGCCTTGCAGTTGATGCAGACCGGGGCTTCAGCTTTCTTTGGACAGTCTCTATATTCGTGGCCATCTTTGGCACAGTGGCCACATGTAGAGTGTGTTTGCCTGCAGGTGTGTGTCGTGTGGCCAAAACGACAACACCTGAAGCATTTGAGGACAGCCACATACTCCCTGTAGTGGTGACTGCCCCGATTTACATATACCCTTGTCTGTTGCTTTATGGATTTCCATGCAGCTGTGGACAGCTCCAAGACCCAGTTGACAGCATCCCCAGTCCTGGCCCTGGTCTTGAACCTCGGTGTGATGTGCTGCTCTGGTGTCCCGTCCCGTTGCAATTCATTTGAGATTTTTCCTATAGATTTCTTGGACTAAACTCTTCAGGGGTGATATCATTATCGAGGTCATGTATCATTATGCAGGGCCCTTTTTCCCTAGGCGGTTCGGCAAGCAGCCCCAGCGAGGATATTTTGGGATATTTTAGTATCCCCTGTATGTCTTGTTCCGTTTCAGTTTGAATGATCACGCCAACATTTCTCGTTTTCCTGATGGATCTTATTTTTGTGTGTTTAAAGTCGTCCTTCAGATTGTCCATGACGATCTTTTAACTGCTTCACTAGACTTATGTGTTTCCGGTGTTGCTGGTTTCAAAGCAACCAGGGTGCCAACCAATCTGGTTAGCAGGGTTTTCTTCTGCCCCATTTTGGGGCATCCTGTGTCAGTATTCACACTTGTGATATTTATGTTGTTCCTCAGCGCCTGTGAGTATGTGGGAACGTGCTGTGGCATTTGGTTTGTTCCACCGATTTGCAGGACCTCCAGCTTGGCTTGGGCAATCTCCTTTTCAAGTTGCATCTGGACTAATATCGTCTCCATTTTCATCCAGATGGAGACTATCTCTGCCCTAAGGATCGCTGAAACCCTGTTTGTTTGCTCCTTGAACAAGCTCTCTAGTGTCGTTCGTAGGGCAAGGGACTGTTCCAGGGCCGTGCCCAGTGGTAATGTCGGGTCTAACGGGGTGACCTGCGATTTGTCCAGGGGTTTCTCCCCGATGTTCTCTGCCTGTATCACAGGTTGTTCAGCAGGATCCTTATTCTCGCTTTTGGAGCGAGTCACTCTTTCAATTTTTGGTGTCACATATTTTTTGTGTTTTCCTTTGGCTGTAGTGGAACCAGATTGTGCGAAGTCAATGTCCTCACTTTCTCTAATTTCAAAGTTTTCGTTATTTGCCATCTGTGGCTGCAATGCTCTTGATTTTCATGCTTTGTCATCCATTTCCGTTGTCTTTGGATTAACGAGGTTGGAACAATTTATGGAATCCATTTTCTTTGGTCTAAATGTAACGGTAGCCTTAATTTCTTTTAATTTCTTTAATGTGGCAGCCAGAATAAGTGGAGCCGCCCTATAGCTTTGCTGCCCGGAGGATTTTACTTTCTATTTTTCAGATGGAAAGTGAGTCATTTCCGATTTTGCCACAAGTCAAGCTCCGGGCAGGGATTAACTTGGAGAGTGCTTGAACTTTTGATTGAGCAAACACTTCCAGGAAAACGTTGAGGGTGGGGAGATTACCCACAACTTAGTGTCCTCCGGCAATGAATGGCGTTGTTCGTTCAAAAGGGAAATGTGGACATTTTAGTTCTTCTGTGCATAATTATGACCAGAATAGCAAAATCAAAAGTCACAGAACTGTTGGGACACAATCAGTGCCCTGTTTAGAAACACACAGGGGTCACCCTCCCCAGTCAAGAGTGCACTTCAACCGCAGTGACAGAGAAATATATAGCTTGGCACCCTCTCCAGTGCTAGAACAATGCCACCATGGTGAGCTGACACATTGTTACCAGCATTGAATCGAAAACGAGTTGAAATGTACTAAAACACCCAATAAAAAGAGAAACAAATCTCACCGCTGTGATCTACTGATGAATATTACTCCTTGGGTACACAATTTGGATAACTGTCTTAATTTAAAACACATATTCCGAACACATTTTTGCGGAGCGGTGTACAGCACGTCCGAATGGTAAGGCAGCCATATTGGTGATCAAACAGTGATATTATAAGGTATGTTCGTGTCAGACGGCACCTGGGATTTCTCCCATCTCCCCGTGTGTTCGCTGTATCGAGGACAGTACACTGTCAAGCCAGAGACTTGAAAGTGTGTGGGCCATGTCTGTGCAGTGTGATGTGTTGTGCCCATTGTTTGTTCGGCTTATTGGCCGCCAGGCCCCTAGTGGGGCCCGATGTTGCCCATACTTCGCCACGTGGAGGCTAGCCAGGTGTGTCCAGAATCATGACAAGTTGCTCCGGCAGGTCCTGCCACCTAGTTTCCTGGGATTTCAGTGGCAAGGATCTAGAAAAAAAAAAAATATATATATTCACGCGTTTGACGTTAATTTTTAATAAGATTGCTGTTAGCAAATGGCTGATTGGGGTTGAATGCTAGAGAGATGTGTTAAAAGGCCTAATAGGTCGGGCAGAATTTTGTTGTTATTAAATTTAGACGCGTGGGCTATACGTTAGATGAAAGATAAAAGTGGGAGGGAGGGGAGGCTGAAGACTGGGGGTAGAAGTAAGGGGTCGATAGAGGAGATCACCCCTGCTAGGCAGTATGGCATGCCCATGCCACACCAGAGGGAAGTTTGGATGGCGGGTGGGGGAGACGAGGAAGAATTATCTCCCCCTGCCATGGATAAGGTATACAGGTAGAGTGGGGGAAGAGGCTGAAGACTGGGGGGATGAAAGGCAGAACCATGGGGATGATAGAGAAGGCAACCCCAGGTGGTCAGTGAGGCAGGCCCATGCCTCATCAGGCGAAGAGATGGGTCGGCAGGGAGGGAGGAAACAGGGCATGTCTCCTCTCCCTCCTGCCAGGGATAGGGAATTTAAGGTGAATAGGGTAAGGGTACTCCATTCAGCTCGCCATATAGCAATTGGTAGCGGAGCTGCTGGTGGTCCTAGTCCATTCCCAGGAGCGATCAGACCGAAGCGTGATCATTCATGGGGTGGTTTCCATCCATCCTGCAGTCTTTACAGTCAAAAGGTCTGGGTTTGCTTGTCGGCATTTGTGGGGTCTTTCTTGTTTCATTTCCCATCCATGTGGTGTTTGCATTAATGTTGTTTATAGAGTCATTTCTCATTGATTTGACTTTAGGTCCACTTCAGGGTTTAGTGCCTTGATTATCGGAGGCCATTGGGTTCCAGGCGTCTTCCGCGGGACGATTTCCTTCGAGGTTTGTTCATTTCCTTATTGTGTCAGTGGTTGGTTGCGGTTCGCTGTGATAAGAGCTCTCCGTCTTGTGAACAGGGCCAGTGCATAGCTGGAGAAAGCCTGATATTCTTCCCTGGTGTCCAAGATGTGGTGCTCCTGGCCGTATGGTAGAGTGATATTATGAAATGTTGGCAAATTTCACAATACCAGAGCTGCAATAACGTGGGTGCCTTCAGAATATTCATATTCATGCAATATGGTGCGCCGCCCCACATCCATCATTGTGTCCAAAGATTGCTAAGGCAACACTTTATAGACAAACAGGTCATCAGCCATTGTTTCCAGACCTCACCCCATGTGACTTCTGGTTGTGGGGTTTTTTGAAGAACCCAGTGTATCAGGAAGGATATCAAACTCTGGCAGATCTGAAGGACAGCATTAGACGTCATGTGCTGGCTATTCTAGTTGACATGTTACATTCTGCTGTAGAAAATGCTGTTCTTTGAATCGGAACTGTTGTTGACCAAAATGGAGGACACATTGAACAATTGTAGTGCTGTTCAAGTGATTTGTATTGCCACAGCACCATATAGTGACAAATTTTGTAACTAATTTTTTTTTCCAATAAATGGCGAGCGCATTCTTTATTGTACCTGTTGTCAAAATTTCTCTCCAGTACAAGCCTTAGAACTCGCTCCAGAGCCCTCCACATAGAGATACTTTAATTTTAACAACCCTGTATTTACTTCAAGAATTAATAAAGATTTATGCTACAACTGTACTCTCAGCTGATCTATGTTTGCATATTTTTTTATTATAGAAATGATTTAGTTGTGACAGAACCCATAGATAGAATTCAGCATGGTGATGTTATACAGTTAATTCATGGAATGACAAGCCGACCATTAAACAGGTAAATATTAAATAATGATTAAATTACGAATTTAATTTTATTTAATTCTTTAAAATGATTTGTTTTCTAAAAAGTAGAAAGAAATTTTACATTGTGCCTGGAAGTAAAAAAAATTACTTTAGTCTTCTGTTTTATTAAAAGTTTCTTAGAAAGAACAGAGAACCATTTCATACAACATTTCATTACATACATGAAATTTTGCATTTCAGAATTACTGCCCATCCTGTAATGCACCATCATACAATTTGCATTTAAAGTTACACTTCTGCCTAAAAGTTTGAAATCATGTTTAATTTTTCTTAATTTTCAAAACTTTTATTAAAATATGACCAACTTATTTATCAATTTTTATTAAAATATTTTCTATTATACAGGGTGTCTCAAAAATACACGGCATAACTTCATGAATGAGTTCCTCATATGTAGACAATAAAAATATTTTATATCAACATAGTTTTGGAAATGCTTGGTTCCCGAGTTATTAACCAGAATGTCTTATCTCCCACAGGTGATTTCCTTCATCACAAGGTACTGACAGAATCTGGTGGTTTTCCATTCCGACCATGTACTCAAATCAGGAGCAAGCGAATATGCACTTTATATACGGTTTGGTGGATGGCAGTGCTCTGGAGGCTCATCGTTTGTACCACGAAAGGTTCCCAGAACAAAGATGTCCAGACAGGAAAACATTTGAAGGTACCCATTGCTGCCTTTGTGAACATGGGACCTTTACACCTTGTGCTGCCGACAGAGGACGACCAAGATCTACGACTCCTGAAGTAGAGGAAGAGATTTTGGATGTTGTGCATGCCACTCCTGGAATCAACACACACACAGAATAGCAATGTAACTGGCTGTTCAACATTCGCCTATTTGGAGAGTGTTGCGAGAACACCAACTGTATCCTTACCATCTGCAACGGGTACAGGCCTTGTCACCAGAAGATTACCTTGCATGAGTAACATTCTGTCAGTGGTTCTTGCAGCAGTGTGGTACAACTCCTCACTTTCCTGCCTTAGTGATATTCACAGATGAAGCACCGTTCACACGAGACGGAATCCAAAACTTTCACAATCAACATGTATGGGCTGAGGAAAACCCACATGCAATTCTTCCATCACATCACCAACAGCGGTTCAGCCTTAACATCTGGGCGGGTGTTTTTGGTGATAAGTTATTTGGGCTCCATGTATTTCCAAACAAACTCACAGGGCAGGCGTACAGAAACTTTCTGGAAAACAACATCCCTGATTTCTTGGACAACACGCCACTGATCATTCGTCAACAAGCACACTTCATGCACTATGGCGCTCCCGTACATTTTAGCCACCTAGCCCGCAATTACCTGAATCGAACGTTTCCTGGTCGTGGACCAACTGCCTCGCCTCCATGCTCACCTGATTTAAACCCACTAGATTTCTTCTTGTGGGGCCATTTAAAGTCATTGGTGTATTCGACTCCGGTAGCTGATATGGAAACTCTCCGCAATCGAATTGTGGCAGGTTGTGAGACAATACGAAACATGCCAGGAATTTGGCATCGTCTTCGCAAGTCCATGAGACGTCGATGTGAGGCCTGAATTCAGGCGGAAGGTGGACATTTTGAACAATTATTATAAGGTGATGTGAACAGTTAAGTGTCATAGACAGACCTTCAAAACTCGGAAACCAAGCATTTCTGGAACTATGTTGATATAAAATATTTTTATTGTCTACATATGAGGAACTCATTCCTGAAGTTATGCCATGTATTTTTGAGACACCCTGTATATAAAAATCAATAAATATTAAATGATATTTAAGAAATATTTTAAAAAATTTCTAGAATATTCCAGAAAGGTGCAGAAAGCTCCTGAATGTGATAGATCATTGTAGAAGATTCCTGAATGTGGAAGAATGTTGTAGATGATTCTAGAATATTATAGAAAGTGGGAGTATTGTTTTAACCTTATAGAACCAGACTTCTCAATTAAATTAAGTAAAAGGCCACTAACCTTGACCATTGAATCTGTGGTGGGCAATCATCAGTTAGTGGGAAAAGTGACACCTCTGGTCATTCATCATATCCTTGTAGTTGGGCTCATAGTTTGTGCATGTGTAATGAGCTAAAAGCACTTTCATAAATCCAGGTTGACTCCAACATTATTAGAATTTTTATAGCCAATGTTGTGATTTCAGGATATTTGTTGATGATGTGCAGCTTTATCCAAAATTCTGTGTAGTGAGTAGACTTAAATAATTCAGTAACTCTTGATTTGTTGTAAATTTGCACATTTCCAATTTAAACCAAATCTCATTTATTTCAATTTTCTATATCCATTCAGATGTGATTACTGCTGATAGCGAGTTGGCAGCAAATCATAGCACACTGTTTGCCTTCCAAATTTTTAAATCTATGATCAAACTCACTTTTCAGTTTATTTCGGAATTATAATATTATATCAGTTTCATGCATACTTGTTACTTCATCTTGAAAATTTTTAACAGTGGGGAAGAAAATAAATTCATTACTTCTTACATCTTGAATGAAAAGCTCAATTTTTTTTAAAAACTTAAGATAGACTCATAGAGTTCACTGATGTTTTTATCTTTTTCTTGGAGACAAATGTTCAGATCATTAATGTAAGAAAAAATATCAACCAAAATGCTAGATTGGATAGATGGTGGGTGTCCCTCAAAATGTCAGCAAAATATTTATCTTTATCACTGTCTTCAGTCTAGTGAAAAAAACCCAAAATTTCACTTCTTAAATCCCATATCCTTTTCAGCATTCCTTCCTTGCTTAACCACCTCACATTGTTTTAAGCACCCAAGTCAGGAAACCCAGCATTAACATCTTTTACAAACTGCTTTTGTTGCCTGTGACCTTGCTGATTTTGATCGCAGAAAATTTACTAATGTGGTCATTTTGGTCAGGAGAAAGTGAAAGTCCCCACTCAGTTTTGAATGGTGTTGCAGTATGTATAATACAGTGATAGGAAATAAGATTGTGTTTTGTTTCTTTAAGCCTGCTAATGATAGATGGAAGTTCACTGCTTTCATCTACATGGCTGGAGTTCCATTTATCGTAATGGAAAGTATATATTCAGTTCTGAGTTCTTTGGAAGTTAATAATTTTAAAACTTCATAACAGATTATTTCTCCTGTTGTCCATCCATGTAGAGCTATTAGTCTCAACAAATACATTCCATTAAAGAATCTCACAAAAATTGTAAGCTGGGCTGTACATGTGTAATTTGAAATTTCATCTATGGCTAAAGAAAACTATTTGCATGCAGACAATTCAGAAGTAATTGATCAACTACATTGTTTGCGAGTTCACAACAGCATTGTGTAGTCATATCATTTCATGAAGGTACCTTTTGAAACTTTTAACTGTTCTTCCCCCTCTAATACTTTTACTGTTTCTAATATGCATTGTTTCACTGCCTCAGCATGAGGTTAGAGTAGCATTTTCTTAGCTAGAATCCATGATACTCTCAAAGAAGCTTCCATACATTTTTCCTGCAGTGCAGAAGGTCCACACAATATTACATTGACCTGACTGTATGATGCTTTTAGTTTATCAAGCTTATTTTCTCTGAATTTCAAATGTGGGGGAAATTTTGCATGAAAATTTTTATGCTTGGTCTCATAGTGTCTTTTTGGATTATATACTTTAACAACTAGCAGGACTTCATTACAGATTAAACACATGGGTAAATTATTAAGTAGTATGAAACAAAAGTCATTTGTCCATTCTGTTTTAAACTGATGTTTTCGCTGTCAGCTTTTCTATGTTTGGAGAAAGACATTTTCGGGCAAATTTGAATAACAACAATAAAAAAAAAAAGAATTAAAAAAAAAAGAGGTACGTAAGGACACTTTGCGTAAAATGCTAAATAAAACAGTTATATTAGAGTTTGTGTGAATTCAGTCATGGCTTGCTAGAAACCAATGTCACAATCTTATAAAGATAAAAAAAAATGGGTGTAATTTGATTTGTTTCATTTATATGAACAATTATTTTTAAAAGCGGCTACCATTGTAAATGACACAAATTCAGAGATTATAAAACAAATTTTGCATTTTTTTAAAGAGCTACTCTAGTGTTGAAAAAATGATTTGGATTTGAAACATTTACATTGAATTATAGAATAGCTATATTGACAACCATGTATCAGCTCTCAGAAAGCAACTTTCATCACGACAGAGAGGTGACAGAGCTTTAGTGATATCAGTAATTAAAACAACTTAACTGTTCTCAGCTTGGTGGCAAATTCAAAATAACTTCTATAAAAACAAATTCATGTTCAAGCCCATGACTGCTAAATACGATTAACATTCATATTGATTGATTTATTGTACGCTCCACTGATCTGGTGGTTGTGCCGGAGTATAAACAAGAACATTATTATATTTATTAAACTTGTACTGATTTTTTTCCACAATTTCCATACTCTTCAGCTACTAATTGGTGGGCCAGTTCAAACAACATAGTGGGCCAGAAGTGGCCCATGGACTGCCATTTGAGAAGCCCAGTTATAGGATTCTAGAATATTCTAGAAAGTGGGAGTATTGTTTTATTCTTATAAAAGATTGTAGATGATTCTAGAGTGTTTTGTAATAATATAAATTGAGGAGTAAGAGCTGTAACTTATAAAATTGAACACCTGTCATTCAGAAAGTGTTTGATGTAAGTTTTGTGATAAATATGACAAGAAATAAGGAACTGGGTAGTGAAAAAACAAGTGGTATTATAACTTTGTATAGAAAGTTATTCCATTTAAAGTATTGGTAAAAAGCTGGTGTTTCATTTAAAGGAGTACAAATTACCATTCAACAATTCAAGGAGACTGGCAGCTTAAAGAACAAACCATGGCCAGGATGATCATGTGTAACAAAGAACACACAAGATAAGATCATAACACGGATTTCTAAACTCAATCATGACTTACTTCAACTGATATCTTGGGCTGAGTTCAATAGGAATGGAGCAACTCATGTCTACGTCCACTGTAAAACATTGTATTAAACAAGCAGGACTTCATGGTTGTGTAGCTGTCCAAAAATTCTTATTGAAACTGGAAAATTGAAAGAAATGGTTGGCCTGGCTTAAGAGCCATCAGCATTGGATAATTGAAGAGTGGAAAAACATACTGTGGATGGATAAATCCAAATTTGAAAATTTTGGATCCAAGCATAGTTTGTGAGGCAATCAACTGAAGAAAATATGATGCCACATTGTTTAGTGCCTACAGTCGAGCACATTAGTGGTTCCATCATGATTCTGTGGTTGCTTCTGTTTTTATGGAGTGGGTGACATTGTCAGAATTGAAGGAATTTTAAGAAAAGAAGGCTATAAAAACGTTCTTGAACATTCCTGGTGTAGCATTCATGATGACTCAGTTATGAGGTATAACAGGGTACCTGCCCACCCACCCACCCATCGAAGAGAGGCCAAAAAGCCTTGAAGTGGTGCCTTTTGGGTGGTGGTATCCACTGAGAATAAGTAACAATAGTCCTCTCCATTGGTGAAGCGTTACTTATTTGATATAGTTCAATATCATGGCAACTTGTTGTGAACGTTTTCACAATATGAGATATAATTAAAACAATGCCATTTACCTACTTTGGGTAGTTTGCTACGTATAAAAACAATGCGATTGCACTAACTTGTATGTCAGTGAACTCCCACGTAGTTTTGAGAGCCTTGCCCAAGAATGCTTTTTAGTGTCTAATTTTCCTATTTCCATATTAATTACTCAATAATATTAATTATTATTTTTTGAAGGAACATTCTGTAATATGGTTTTTGTACATTCTGGCTAGATCAGATCTGCATTGCAAATTTTCCAGATTCTGAATTCTAAAAGTTGGCATGTATATGAATGTGGCACCATAACTTCTTAATGATGAAACTTTAAAATTAAGAAAAAAAATTTCAAGGGATTTAAAGTACCTTTGTTTTAAGATATTTTATCGAGAAATAAAGACAATACTATTAGAGGTATTAATGAAATTAAATGAAAATTAGGCTATTTTTTGTTTAATTGTGATAAGCCTTTGATAAATGATAGATGCATGCAAAGAATCAACATAAATGTTTAGAACAAAAAAATAGCCACGAGTATATCAAAACATTGGTAATAGCATATACACCCTAACAAAAAAGTGATTTATTTATGTTGGAGTGTTGAATTGATAAAAAAAAAAAAAAAAACCAGTAATGTAAATATATCCATGATCATAAATGAGAAAAGAATAAGGAAATATGTCATTAAGACATACCCTGGTCCTGATAGGTGGAACAGGACCAGGGTATGTCTGCCAGGGGCCAAGGTTGATGACGTTGTAGAGCAGATATCATCTTTTTGGGCACATAAGGTGATATTGTTGTACACTTTGGCACTAATGATATTAAGAGTAGGAGACCGGCAGAATTACTTAACAAGTACAGGTAACTGTTGAAAAAAAAAAAGCTGTGAATTAGGGCTGAATTTGAAAGTGCAGCAATTCTGCCCAGACACAATAGGAGGTAGTACATGATGAGAGCCTTGTCGATCAATTTGACCCTGGAAAGATTGTGCAAGGCTCAAGGGGTAGAATTATTTTCAGCTTGGCCTGTACTTGTTAACAGGAGGAGACTGCTTCTACAGGGATGGGATACACTTAAATAGAAAGGGTGCAAGAATATTTGCTGATACTATCGAGGCAGTGTTAGGTGAGTCGGAAAACTGCTAGCTTGGGGGGATACAAAGATTAATAGATTAACAGTAGCCACTGGCAGAGGTAAAAGTGATTCTTACACTGCTTCTATTGGAATGAGCAGCAGTCTGGAAAACAAGAAGCAAGGTATTTCAGAGACTGCTGGGAGTGATTGAGGTACAAGTAAACACATTGGTTGTGTTAGGGTAGTTAAGAATAGGAACAGGTGCATGTATACTTGCCTGTAGACCAATGCTAGGAGTTTGGTGAATAAATTTGATAAATTTGAGGTATTGCTCAAACATCAAAGGCAGATATTGTTGGGATATCAGAGACGTGGTGTCACACAGATATAAGAAATGTAGAACTGGAATTTGGGGAGTACAATGTGTACAGGAAGGATACATAGGATAGGAAGGGAGGAGGGGTTATGCTATTAGTTAAGAAACATATAAAATCCAAGGAAGTGAAGCCAGTCGACATCGCTGGACAGTGCAGTGTCGAGTCAGTTTTCTGTGACATAAGCATTGGGAGATCAAAATTAAGAGGAGTGTGTTATAGGCCTAACAACTCTGATGAGTATAATAACAAACTGTCCAGAGAAATAGTGTGCCAGTAAATCAGAGAGTCTTATAATGGTGATTTTAATTTCCCAGATATCGACTGGAATTTGTGGGTTGGTCACTCACACACTAGCAAGGCTTTTGTGTATTTATTGGATGATTGTTTTCTACATCAGCATGTTCGGGGGGCAACTAGAGGGAGTAATACTCTTGATCTGATTATCAGTAGTGATTTTTCATGCATTAAGAATCTGCAGATAAAGGAACCACTAGGTGGCAGTGATCACAGGTGCAGAATTGGGATTTACTCAAAGAGGTTACTACCATCAGGGGGTAAAGGGAAGGGTTTTTGCTTTCGTAAAGGCGACTACGGTGGGACCAACTGATGATGTTACCAACAGCAAATTCAAAATGGGAAGCATTCAAAGAATTCATCTTGGAAGCTACTAGGCTTTACATACTAAGAAATATTGTTCAAGGTTTAGGCCTAAATGGATGTCAGATGAACTAATGAGACATATGGCAGAGAAGAAAAATGCATGGGATACATATAAATTAATGGGTGACATGGAAGCCTATGATAGATATAAGCTGGTCTGTAACCAAGTCACAAAGGAGATTAGGCAGGCAAAGGTAGATTATGAGAAATCCTTGGGAAAGGATGCAAAGAAAAACAACAAAGAGTTCTTTACCTATGTAAACTCTAAAAGGAAAGGGATGAATCAGATTGGTCCACTGGATATTGATGGTTCAACTGTTGATGATCCTGCTCAGGTGACTAACAAACTAAATGAGTATTTTGCATCTACATTCACCCATGAGGAGTTATTCAGGGAGGGGAATGCCAGAGATGAGTTAAACTCTGGCAGTGAGCTAGATGATTTTGTAATAACTGAGAAGAAAGTAGAGGAGACTGGAGATGGACTGGAGATGTGCAAATACGACCCCAGTTCAAAAAGGAGGATCAAAGGGTGACACAAGTAATTATAGAACTGTTAGTTTAACTTCTGTTCCAGGAAAATTAATGGAGGCACTGGTTAAAGAAGCACTGCAGGATCATCTAGACAAGACTTCAGTTATAGCTTGGACACAGCATGGTTTTGTTAAGGGAAAGTCTTGCCTGACCAATTTGATTGGATACTATGATGTGGTCACAAAGGAATTGGATGCAGGGAATAACTTTGATATCATATATTTGGAACTTAGAAAGGCTTTTGATACTGTTGCACATGGAAGATTGCTGAACAAATTGGAGCAGTGTGGCATTGGAGGCAAATTGCTGCTATTTTGCTACAGGAATTTTTCTAGCAGGGATAAGAAGGTGATATCACCTTGTATAAGGCAATGGTCGTTTTAAGAAGGATGTAGAGCTGTTGGAACGAGTACATAGAAATGCAACAAGATTAGTGAATGGAACAAAGGGTTGCTCTTACGAAGAAAGGCTTAAATTTTGCAAATTACAGTGTCTGGAGACTAGGCACCTGTGAGGTGATCTGATTGAGGTGAAAGCCTTGAATAGTTTGAGCATGCTCAATGCTGATGGGATTCTTCCTCTTGCTCAGAATAATTACCTGAGAGGGCATAAATTCAAATTGAGGAAAGACAGATGTAGGATAGATGTGCGGAAGTTTGCCTTTAGCCAGCGGGTAGTTGGTTGGTGGAACAGACTTTCATCCTTTGTTATGGAAGTTGATAGCCTAAATAAATTTAAGGCTGAGCTGGACAGGTATTTGGAATGAACGGAGGGGTGAAATGGGACCGGTTTTATTTTATTATTATTATTTTTGGCTGATGGTGCAAAAGCTTGCTCTCTTGCATCATATGCCTCTACTAATGCTAAGGTTACATAATTTCAAATTACGGGGGGGGGGGAGATGTTTGGACTGGATTGCAGGAATTTTTATTTTAGCCAGTGAGTTATAAATTACTGGGATAAGTTACCTACCTGGGTGGTAGAGGCTGACAGTTTGGGGAAATTCAAAGGTCAGCTGGATAGTCATAGCTGGAGTCATAGTGGAAGAAGTAAATACATGGGCTGTGTTAGGGTAACCTAAGAGTACAAACAGTGCATGTATACTTGCATGTACACCAATACTAGGAGTATAGTTAATAAATTTGATGAGCTTGAAGTGCTAGTGAAGACATCAATGGCAGATATTTTTGGGATATCAGAGACATGGTGTCCCACAGACATAAGCAGTGCGGAATTGGAATTTGGGGAGTAAAATGTGTACAGAAAGGATAGACAGGACAGGAAGGGAGGAGGGGTTATGCTGTTATTTAAAAAACGCATAAAATCTAAGGAAGTGCATCCAATTGATGTTGGTGGACAATGCAATTTTGAGTCTGTTTGCCTTGACATAAGAGAAGAAGAAGACAGAGAAGAAGAATGTATGGGATGCATATAAAGTATCAGGTGACACAGAAGCCTATGGCAGCAAATTCGAAATGGGATGCATTCAAAGAAATAATCTTGGAAGCTACTAGGCCTTTCATGCCAACTAAGAAATATTGTTCAAGATTTAGGCCGAAATGGATGTCAGATGAACTAATTAGTCATGATATACCAATTAGTCAAGATAAACATAAGAAAGGCACCTGGGGTGGATGGAATCTATCCAGTTATATTAAAGGAGGCAGCAAAGGAAGTAAGCAAACCCATAGCCATAATTATGACAGCTTTCTTGGACTCAGGGAAGATATCCGTGGACTGGAAAAGTGCAAATGTGACCCCAAATCCACAAAGGAAGACACAGGTAATTACAGACCTGTTAGTTTAACTTATGTTCCAGGGAAGTTAATGGAGGCACTGGTTAAAGAAGCATTGCAGGATCATTTAGACAAGACTTCAGTTATAGCTCGGACACAGCATGGATTTGTTAAGGGAAAGTCTTGTCTGACCAACTAGATTGGATACTATGATATGGTCAAAAGGAACTGGATGCAAAGAATAATTTTGATATTATATATTTGGATCTTAGAAAGGCTTTTGATACTATTGCACATGGAAGACTGCTGCACAAATTGGAGCAGTGTGGCATTGGAGGCAAATTGCTGCTATGGATAAAGGGATAGTTGAGTGAGAGAAGACAGAGTGGTAATCAATGGACGCTGTTCTTCACGGACTAATGTTATTAGTGGAGTCCCCCCAGTGTTCAGTGTTGTGGTCAGTGTTGTGTCCATTGTTGTTATATCGGGCCTAATGTTCCAGTTTGAGATGATACAAAGGTCGGCAGGGTTGTCAATGACACTAATGTCAATAAGCTGCTGCAACAGGATCTAGAAAAGTTGAGCAGATGGGTTGAGAGGTGGCAAGTGAAGTTAAACATTGACAAATGTAAAGTACTGCATATGGGAAGCATTAACCCCAGAGTAATGTATCAACTGTGTGGTACTACACTGACAGTGGTAGAGAGTGAAAAGGACCTGGGGGCAATTGTGCAGGCAGATATGAAGTTTTCTGAGCAGTGTAGACGATCTGCAAGAGTAGCTCACGGTGCCTTGTCAATGATATACAGGAATTTTTCTAGCAGGATAAGGAGGTGATTATCCCCTTGTATAAGGCAATGGTCAGGCACACCTTGAGTACTGTATACAGGTCTGGAGGGCCTCATTTTAAGAAGAATGTAGAGCTGTTGGAACGAGTACACAGGAGGACAACAAGATTAGTGAATGGAACAAAGGGTTGCTCTTACGAAGAAAGGCTTAAGTTTTGCAAATTACATACAGTGTCTGGAGACGAGGCACCTGCGAGGTGATCTGATTGAGGTGTATAAAGCCTTGAATGGTTTGAGCATGTTCAATGCTGATGGGATTCTTCCTCTTGCTCAGAATAATCACCTGAGAGGGCATAAATTCAAATTGAGGAAAGACAGTTGTAGGATAGATGTGCGGAAGTTTGCCTTTAGCCAGCAGGTGGTTGATTGCTGGAACAAACTTCCATCTATTGTTGTAGAAGTTGATAGGTTAAACAGATTCAAGGCTGAACTAGACAAACATTTGGAATTAGTGGATGGGTGAAATTAGAAGATTTTTTTTTTTTTGGCTGATGGTATATAAGCTTGCTTTCTTACATCATTTTCCCTTGCTAATGCTAATACAGCAATACCCCGCATAGCACTGATAATTGGTACCGAAACTGTTCCGTGTTATGTGAAACCATGCTGGTTGAGGTATAATTATAATGCATTTTAAATGAATGTGTACCAGAGAAACAGTCTATGTACAAATTATAATAAATCTATAAACAATTTATGCTTGATAGCAAATTAAAAGGATTTGAAATAAAAAATACTGCAAAAATTTTATTAATGAAAAGGTAACATCATGAGAGATGAGAAAAAAGCTTTATTGTTTATTTGGGTATTTCAAAGATGAAGTTTGGTGAAGTCATCTCTTCTTTTCTCAGTATACAAGTCTTTATAGCATTGAATCCCATTTTATAAAATTTGCCATATCTGGATGCTATATCCAACATTTGGATCTTCATTCATAATTGCCTCGCAGGCAATGTCAAGCCCCGAAAAACTTTCTTCAATTCTTCTGTTTAAAATTCTTTTGGTGGCATTTTGGTGTTATTCACTTCACAATTGTTTTTCTTTTCTTCATATGCAATTTTTTTATCAATTTCAAGGAGAGTTGCATCATCTAAGTTATTTGCATGCGAGTCAATGCAGTCATGTACATTGGCAGTATCCAAAGTTTCGAATCCCAAGTCTTTTACGATCTTCACAATGTCGTCGGCAATTTTCTGAACTCGCAATTCAAAAGCAATGATATAATTTGCCAAATGGGGCAAAACATGCTACCAAACATAACGCATGTTGTTGGCAATGATTTCTAACCAAGACAGTAGATATATTTTTGATTGTATTTAGAGGGGTAAAAAATAAATTGTGAAATGAAAAGTTTGAAAGCTATCATGTCGTCTCGTCAGGATGGAATTCAGAAAAGTGGACACTGTTGCCACTGAATGGCCGAGGGGACTACTGTCATATGTGCAGCATATATGAGACAATACAGTTGGCATCGCAGCACATATATTTTCCCGTACATAGGCTACGACAACACAGCATATATGTAGAGTACGTGTCTAGGCTATTGAAGGAGTTTTAATATGTACAGTAAATTTTCAACTTAAATTTAATTGAAAACCATTTTATAGTGAAACCCGTGCTGTTTAAAGCTGTGCTAAGCAAGGTATTCCTGTAATTACCTATGGGAGTGGGGAAATGCATAGGTTGTCTATTTTCTTTTCTCTTATTAATTATTATTATTTTTTTCCCTAATTTTCTTCTTATTATTATTTTATTCTTATTATTTTATTTTATTTATTTTTTTGTTATTTTATTTTTTATTTTATTTTATTTTTTATTTTATTTAATTATTATTATTTATTATTATTACTTATTTATTTTTTTGGGTGGTGCAGCATAAGTCACAGGCTTCCTTGCACCATGTGGCCATTGCTAATACTAATTTTGCTAATACTAATACAGTGGATTCCGGTTAATCAGGGCAGCCGTTTATTTGGGGCAAATCTTAAAAAACAGAACCCAATCGGGAAAATAGCCAGGGTTTACTTCGCTTAATTGGGACAAAATGCCGTTTAATCAGAGCAGGAAACCGCAGCACTGAAGATTACCCTCCAATTGTCTCCGACCGAACTACGTGGTACGGTCGGATTTCTGGAGGTCACAACGATAAAACAATAAAAACAATTAGCAGTCACCTGTTTATTGGGCTTTTGTGTTAGTGAAATCTATCATAAACTGATAGTAAACTCGATCTTATTGAATTTGCGATAATACCGACAGCTGGAATTCTGTGGGTTATTATGGTAAAATGCGTTTACACTTCTATGGAATCTTCAATCATATAAAAAAAATAATTTTCAGAATCTTCTCTTCAATTATATAAAAAAAATAATTTTCAAAATCTTCTCTTCAATCCTATTTTTAAAGCTTCATAATTTGTTACTCCGTTCTCACTCGGTGTTATATGCAATTTGTGTGTGCCGTGTTCTTTGTTATTGATTGCTTATCTTTTTAATGTTTTAAAATTTTAACCCCCACCCACAAATGACAGTGAACAGAAATGTCAACTAGTTTAGTTAGTATGTACATATTACAGTACGTATTAATTCTTCCGATTATCACGTATATTCTTCCAAATTTCACGTATCATTTAATTTTTTAATTGGTAAGGTAATAAAGGGTAAATTTGTACTTAATATATCTTTACTTTTATAGCCTGTGGATAATATTCCTCCTATTTTCGCTAATTAGAATCGCTGTTTAATTGAATTAAAATTCAATTCACAAACGTGATCACAATGACCGGCGTTTATTACACATCGTGTAGCGAACGGTACTTTACAATGGTGACTCCATCGCAACGTGATTTGAGTGGGGGGGGGCATTGAATTTTTAACTATTTACATGAAACTTCGGATAATCGGGGCAGCCGCTTAATCGGGCCATAATGCACTAGTCCCGATGTGTCCCAAATAACTGGAATCGACTGTATATGAAAAAATAGTGTATAGATAGTGGTAGTTTAATATGTATATTTTTTTGTCTTCATTAAAGTTATATTATGCAGTTATATTAAAGGAAATCATTAATGATTTCTTCTAATATAACTGCCTCTGTAACCTTTCTTTCTGATCAACTCTGATAAGTCCAAAGGCATGCATTCTGTTAATAATATGAAATAGGCTTTACAGATGTTCCTTCACTAAATTTTTCTAAAAGTAATATGTTCTCTAAAGGGAATGGTAATAATGTATGTGTCTTAATTATTATAATTGTAAAGTAAATCCTGAATTAAATATTTTCAGTGCAACAAAATCTTGTTTGCAATAACTTATGCTTTAAATGAGTGTTATTTTATGAGTTTTCACCCAGGAGTTTTACAAATGCATTCCACCACTACCTTTTAACTATTCCCCAAGATGAATTATGTTTAAAATAACAAAGAGGCTTGCCACATCATTTTGTATTAAGCAGGAAAAAAGTCCATACAATTTTTACCGTTACTTTACTTTATACAGTAGTTATACCATGATGAATAAGAAGTAATTTTATTTTTAGCCATGATGTAGCTGCTCCAATGTCACCTCAGCATCAGGAAGTATCATGTTACATTGACTACAATATTTCTTTTCCTGCACAGAATCTCTGGAGGGTGGTAAGTTTTCTTATTTTTTTCACTTCTATATTTGAGAAAATTTCAAATTTCATAATTCTATTATGGAAAAAAGGGGATTTTTTTTAAAAGAGGACGTAGGACCTCTCAATGGGAAATTTCATTTTGGGGTCGTTATATTCTGATTAAATGTCTGTGAAGGAAATCAACAGTAATGAAATTTATGTTAATTTAAATGGGAGGTTTTAACAGTTATATAGCTGTATATAACAGTTATATATAACTTTTTATATCTGGATATAACTTTATATATCCAGATTATAGCTTTATAATCTTGTATGCAAATGGGTTGCTTAGGACAAGAGGTTGGCAATTTTTTTTTATGCCAAAAATTGCATTATTCCAGGAGACTAGAGTGCAAATAATATATTTTATCAAAAAAGTGAATTAGTGTGAAAAAAATAAATAATTTTTAGTTGTTAATATAGGTCAGAGGTAAAACTAGAATATCTCTCATTCATTGAAAGACTTGCAATAATAATAATAATCCTGTGGATAAAAATAATAGAATCCTGTAGAGAGTCACAGACCACCTCAATTGGCAAATAATATTACGTTACCTCAATAACAAAGGCAGAATGCGCTGGTCCCGAAGGAACTAGTAGTTGTTGGTGACTCTATTGTCAGGGAAACGGGGAACATGCTTTGTAAAAAAGATAGGTGGAACAGGACCAGGGTATGTCTGCCAGGGGCAAAGGTTGATGACGTTGTAGAGCGAATATCATCTTTTAAGGGCACAAAAGGTGATATAGTTGTACACGTTGGCACTAACGATATTAAGAGTAGGAGACCGGCAGAATTACTTAACAAGTACAGGTCACTGTTGAACAAAAGCCGAGAATTAGGGTTGAATTTGAAAGTGTCTGCAATTCTGCCCAGACACGATAGGAGGGAGTATATGATGAGAGCCTTGTCGATCAATTCGGCCCTGGAAAGATTGTGCAAGGCTCAAGGGGTAGAATTTTTTTCAGCCTGGACTGTACTTGTTAACAGGAGAGATTGCTTCTACAGGGATGGGATACACTTAAATAGAAAGGGTGCAAGAATATTTGCTGATGCTATCGAGGCAGTGTTAGGTGGGTCGGAAAACTGCTAGCTTGGGGGGAGACAAAGACCAATAGATTGACAGTAGCCACTGGCAGAGGTGAAAGAGATTCTTGCACTGCTTCTATTAGAATGAGCAGAAGCCTGAAAAACAAGATGCATGGTATTTCAGAGACTGCTGGGAGCCATTGCGGTACAAGTAAACACATGGGTTGTGTTAGGGTAGCTAAGAATAGAAACAGGTGCAGGTATACTTGCGTGTACACCAATGCTAGGAGTTTAGTAAATAAATTTGATGAATTTGAGGTATTGCTCAAAACATCAAAGGCAGATATTGTTGGAATATCAGAGACGTGGTGTCACACAGATATAGACAGGATAGGAAGGGGGGAGGGGTTATGCTATTAGTTAAGAAACACATAAAAACCAAGGAAGTGAAGCCAGTCGACATCGCTGGACAGTGCAGTGTTGAGTCAGTTTGGTGTGACATAAGCATTGGGAGATCAAAATTGAGAGTAGGAGTGTGCTATAGGCCTAATGACTCTGATGAGTATAATAAGGAACTGTACAGGGAAATAGAGTGGGCCAGTAAATCAGAGAGTCTTATAATGGGAGATTTTAATTTCCCAGATATTGACTGGAATTTGGGGGCTGGTTACTTACACACTAGCAGGGCTTTTGTGGATTTATTGGATGATTGTTTTCTACATCAGCATGTTCGGGAGGCAACTAGAGGGAGTAATACTCTTGATTTGATTATCAGCAGTGATTCTTCATGCATTAAGAATCTGCAGATAAATGAACCACTAGGTGGCAGTGATCACAGTGTGCTGAAGTGGGATTTACTCAAAGAGGTAACTACCATTAGGGGTAAAGGGAAGGGTTATTGCTTCCGTAAAGGCGACTACGATGGACTGAGACAGTATTTAAATTCTATACAGTGGGACCAACTGATGATGTTACCAACAGCAAATTCAAAATGGGAAGCATTCAAAGAAGCTACTAGGCTTTACATACCAACTAAGAAATATTGTTCAAGGTTTAGGCCAAAATGGATGTCAGATGAACTAATGAGGCATATGGCAGAGAAGAAAAATGCATGGGATACTTACAAATTAACACATGACACAGAAGCCTATGATAGATACAAGTTGATATGCAACCAAGTTACAAAGGAGGTTAGGCAGGCGAAGGCAGATTACGAGAAATCCTTGGCAAGGGATGCAAAGAAAAACAGAAAAGAGTTCTTTACTTATGTAAACTCTAGAAGGAAGGGGATGAATCAGATTGGTCCACTTGATATTGATGGGTCAACTGTTGATGATCCTGCTCAGGTAGCTAACAAACTAAATGAATATTTTGCATCGACATTCACACATGAGGAGTTATTCAGCAAGGGGAATGCCAGAGGTGTATTCAACTCTAGCAGTAAGCTACAGAATCTTGAAATAACTGGGAGTAAAGTGGAGGAGAAACTGTTGAAGATAAACACAAGAAAGGCACCCGGGGTGGATGGGATCTATCCAGTTATATTAAAGGAGGCAGCAAAGGAAGTAAGCAAACCCTTAGCCATAATTATGAGAGCTTCCTTGGACTCAGGGGAGGTACCCATAGACTGGAAATGTGCAAATGTGACCCCAATTCACAAAGGAGGATCAAAGGCTGACACAAGTAATTATATACCTGTGAGCTTAACTTCTGTTCCAGGAAAATTAATGGAGGCACTGGTTAAAGAAGCACTGCAGGATCATTTAGACAAGACTTCAGTTATAGCTCAGACACAGCATGGTTTTGTTAAGGGGAAGTCTTGCCTGACCAACTTGATTCGATACTATGATGCAGTCACAAAAGAACTGGATGCAGGGAATAACTTTGATATTATATACTTGGATCTTAGAAAGGCTTTTGATACTGTTGCACATGGAAGACTGCTACACAAATTGGAGCAGTGTGACATTGGAGGCAAATTGCTGCTATGGATAAAGGGGTGGTTGAGGGGGAGAAGACAGAGAGTGGTAATCAATGGACACTGCTCATCGTGGACTAATGTTATTAGTGGAGTCCCTCAGGGCTCAGTGTTGGGTCCATTATTGTTTTCTGTATTTATAAATGCTATTGATGATGGTATATCAAGCTTAATGTCCAAGTTTGCAGATGATACAAAGGTTGGCAGGGTTGTCAAGGACACTACTGACACTATGCTGCTGCAACAGGATCTGGAAAGGTTGAGCAGATGGGCTGAGAGGTGGCAAATGAAGTTTAACATTGACAAATGTAAAGTACTACACATGGGAAAAAGCAACCCCAGAGCAACGTATCAACTCTGTGGTACTACACTGACAGTGGTAGAGAATGAAAAGGACCTGGGGGTAATTGTGCAGGCAGATATGAAGTTCTCTGAGCAGTGCAGACGAGCTGCAAGAGTAGCTCATGGAGTATTGTCAATGATATACAGGAATTTTTCCAGCAGGGATAAGGAGGTGATTATTCCATTGTATAAGGCAATGGTCAGGCCACACCTAGAGTACTGTATACAGGTCTGGAGGCCTCATTTCAAGAAGGATGTAGAGCTGCTGGAACGAGTACAGAGAAGGGCAACAAGATTAGTGAATGGAACAAAGGGGTGCTCTTACGAAGAAAGGCTTAAGTTTTGCAAATTACAGTGTCTGGAGACTAGGCACCAGCGAGGTGATCTGATAGAGGTGTATAAAGCCTTGAATGGTTTAAGCATGCTCAATGCTGATGGGATTCTTCCTCTAGCTCAGAAAAATCACCTGAGAGGGCATAAATTCAAATTGAGGAAAGACAGATGTAGGATAGACGTGCGGAAATTTGCCTTTAGCCAGCGGGTGGTTGGTTGGTTGGTGGAACAGACTGCCATCCCTTGTGGTGGAGGTTGATAGCCTAAATAAGTTTAAGGCTCAGCTGGACAGGTATTTTGAACGAACAGAGGGGTGAAGTGGAAGTGGGGTTTTTTTTTTTTTTTTGGCTGATGCTGCATAAGCTTGCTTTCTTGCATCAAATGCCTCTACTAATGCTAATGCTAATGGTACAACGCTGGAGAGCATCCACACAGCTGTATACTGTGCTGCCATGGCAGCTACTATGATTAATGGAAGAGAAACGAGAGAGACCAGAGCAGAAAAAATGAAAAAACAAGGAATTGCCAGCTTGGGAAAGAAGACTTCAGCAGAAGATAGAAGAATTAAGAGTCAGGATAGACCAGTTGACTCAGTATTAATGGGTTAATAGGCGTAAGAAATTGATTGGATAAGTGAAGAGCATCCTCAGGAGAGACAACAACCACAGAAACGTGAGACCAAAAAACAGAGAATAGTTAGACATACCAAAGCAGAACCTCCTCACAGTCATCAAGAGACTGTGCTGATATAAAGAGAGCTCCCAAAGGAAAATAAAGAACTTAAACTTTGATGAAAACCAAAGATCCTTCTACAGGAGTATCGGACAAGACGGGAAAGATGGAAACAGACCACCCGAGCAGAAGACAATTGAGGAGTTCTGGGAACACTGAAGTAAGACATAACAGCCCTCCTGGATAGAATTAGAATGGAAGAAAACTAAGGACGTACAAGAGATGAGAGAATGGGAGATTCGGGAGGAAGTAGTACAACATCAGGAAGTCCCACAATTGATGAACCCCACGAATAGATAATGTCCACAACTCCTTGCAGTGACTGGTACATGAAGCTCACTTGCACACACAAGCACCTAGCAGAGCAGTTCAGCTGAATGATAAGTCACCCAGAGACAATCCCAAAGTTTCTTACTCAAGGAATCGTATCTGAAGGCTAAAGACCAGAATAGAAGAAACCTGTCAAAAAAACAGGCTGATCACCTGTTTCCCAATGATATACAAGATCCTGACCAGCTGCATAACCAAAAAGATATTAGACCACTTGGAAAGCCAGAACACCATGGCCAAACAACAGAAAGGATGCAAGTAGCAATTAACTGTTGAATGCCACAGTTATTAGCATTAGCATTAGTAGAGGCATTTGATGCAAGAAAGCAAGCTTATGCAGCATCAGCCAAAAAAAAAAAAAAAACAAAAAAAAAAAAAACCACTTCACCCCTCTGTTCGTTCAAAATACCTGTCCAGCTGAGCCTTAAACTTATTTAGGCTATCAACTTCCACAACAAGGGATGGAAGTCTATTCCACCAACCAACCACCCGCTGGCTAAAGGCAAATTTCCTCACGTCTATCCTACATCTGTCCTTTCTCAATTTGAATTTATGCCCTCTCAGGTGATTATTCTGAGCAAGAGGAAGAATCCCATCAGCATTGAGCATGCTTAAACCATTCAAGGCTTTATACACCTCTATCAGATCACCTCGCCATTGCCTAGTCTCCAGACACTGTAATTTGCAAAACTTAAGCCTTTCTTCATAAGAGCACCCCTTTGTTCCATTCACTAATCTTGTTGCCCTTCTCTGTACTCGTTCCAGCATCTCTACATCCTTCTTGAAATGAGGCCTCCAGACCTGTGTACAGTACTCTAGGTGTGGTCTGACCATTGCCTTATACAATGGAATAATCACCTCCTTATCCCTGCTAGAAAAATTCCTATATATCATTGACAATACACCATGAGCTACTCTTGCCGCCCGTCTGCACTGCTCAGAAAACTTCATATCTGCCTGCACAACCACCCCCAGGTCCCTTTCATTCTCTACCACTGTCAGTGTAGTACCACAGAGTTGATACGTTGCTCTGGGGTTGCTGTTTCCCATATGTAGTACTTTACATTTGTCAATGTTAAACTTCATTTTCCACCTCTCAGCCCATCTGCTCAACCTTTCCAGATCCTGTTGCAGTAGCATAGTGTCAGTAGTGTCCTTGACAACCCTGCCAACCTTCGTATTGTCTTCAAACTTGGACATTAAGCTTGATATACCATCATCAATATCATTTATAAATACAGAAAACAATAATGGACCCAATACTGAACCCTGAGGGACTCCACTAATAACATTAGTAAGCAAGCCTAGAATAAGTGCCACAATCTGTACACAGCCTACATCGATTACCACAAGGCCTTTAACTCCGTGCCTCATAGCTGGCTAATAGAGATGCTGAAGATCTACAGAGTCACTCTGACAGTGACAAACTTCCTAGAAGTAACCATGGTAAAATGGAGTATCACCATCAAGGTCAAGAACATCACAACCAAACGGATCTCCATCAGGAGTAATCTTTCAGGGAGATGATCTGAGCCCACTGTGGTTATTTCTAGCACTCAACCCGCTATCCACTATGCTCAACAACAGCAAGTATGGATATAACCTCAAAGAAGGAAGGAAAAACCTGTACACCCTCTTCCACCTGATCTACAAGGATGACATCAAGCTCTACACGGCAACTGAGAAACTACTCCGGTTCATTGAAGAATTTAGCAATGGTATCAGGATTAAGGTTTGGAAAGACTCTGTATTTTGGGGCTAAGTGAGTCTGTGTCAGAGTAGAGTCCAAAATACCGAATTCGAGTCCTAGCTTAAAAAATTCTGAGCAACCTATTTTTTGATTGCATCACAAATATTAACATCATAAATTGATTTGGTAACAAATAAGGTATTATGTACATTAGTAAACATTTTTATTTAGATTTATATTTCACATCCAAAAATACCATATTTCCCCATGTATAAGACGCACCTTAATTTTGGGGCCCGAAATTTGAAAAAAAACGTATTACACAAAGTTATTGAACTCAAGTTTTATTCATCATAAAATTCATACAACTCATCACTGTCAAAACTCCCATCCATTAGCTTGTCCTCGTCTGTGTCTGATGACGAATCACTGCCTTCGTATATTGCCTCGTCCTCAGTTCCATCTATGGCATTTGAAATGCCACACTTCTTAAATGACTTAACAACGATCTGAATCTTGATATTATCCCAGAATATTTTCACCTAGGTACAAACTTCTCCTATACAGGCAGGCCTCGATTAACGCGATTAATCCATCCCGCGAGCGCATCGCGCAAAACGGGAAGGCGTTAATCGAATATAATAACCAATAGGAAAAATTATAATTGGTCCTTGACCGTCTGGAATGTCCATAAAGAATTTTAAAAATACCTTTTAAATAACTTTTTAACTGTATATAATGTAAAAGATAATGAAAATAAATGGAATTAAATGTTTATTGCATAAAACAGCGGTTCTTAAACTGTGCACCGTGGAATAATTTAAATTTTCTAGGAAAACACAGCGATACTCGACATCTGTCGGACACCGTGCGAACTACTAGCTCGAGGTAGTTCACAGTTTCAGCATTTCTTATTAAGTTGTTTGGACCTAACTACTAAACGAAACTGTTAGGTATTTCTTTTGGTCTGGGTGCGCCTTGAAAAAATTACTGACATTAAAGGCACCGTGAACCGAGAAACTTTGGGAATCTCTGACATAAAATACACAATGAAGAAATTACTGTCGTGGAAATATTTGAACAGTGTTGACTTTCTCTTTTCATCAATCAATTTCCGATAGCCGACAACAATCTTCTCTGGGCCCTGGCGAAATAAATATCGCAGAGAACATCAAACCTTTTGTTTGAGGTTCTATGCGATACGAAATATTTCATCTAATTCTTTTACCGTTATCTCCTTCCCGGTAACATTTTCATCTGGCTCATTTAAAAATTTGAATTTTTAAATGCAAGTCTGCATTGACTTTATTAGCAGGAGACAAACACGTCTTCTTCCGATGGTTGATGGAACACACCGAGGCAGGCAGCAGGCAAACGTTTGTTTATTGACCATACGACTCGCGGTAAGCTTAACGCGCGATTCAAATCTTTTTCAACTATCGCATAAAAAAAAAAAAGATCGCGTTAACTGGAAATTTCCATCGTGTAAAGTGAAAAGTGGTATCATTTTTCAAATAGTGTTAACTGAATATCGCGTTAATCGAACTCGCGTTATGCGAGGCCTAGCTGTAGTTGGTTTCTTCGCTCTTCCTGCTGATGTTAAATTGTCCCCAGAAGACTTCATCCATTGGTTCCATTCGTCTCTCATGGCAGCTTTGAAGGGTTTGTTAATGCTGACATCAAGTGGTTGGAGCTGGGATGTCAAGGTATGACGGCAAGTTTTGTTTTTTGCTCTGCAGCAATCTTCTTTGTATTTTTTGTTATGTGTGCCCTGAACTGATCAAGCACCAATAAGAGTTCACCTGCTCCAAACTTTCTCAAACCAGATCTTCATCCCATCCTGATCCATCCAACCCTTGTCATGAATGTGGACAATCACTCCTCAAGGAATGTCTTCTTTTGGCATTGTTTTGCGTTTGAAAATCAGCATAAAAGGCAGCTTGGTTCCGTCGGCACAACAAGCTAGAACAACTGTATAATGGCTCTTTTCATGTCCACTTGTCTTCACAGTTACAGTTTTCACCCCCCCTCTTATCAACAGTTCTGTTACTTGGGACATCAAATTGAAGGGGGACTTTGTTTGTCCATATTTGCAATCTGTCCCAACTCAAACTGATGTGTCTTCCGACATTGAATGACAAAACGATGAAATTCAAGAACCTTCTGCGCATAGCTTTCAGGCATCTTTTGGGCAAGTCTGGTGCGTGTACGCATGCTTAGTCCATTCTGTTTCATGAACCTGAGGCACCAATTGTGTTCTCCTTTGAAATTAGTAACTTCTTTTTCATCAGCAATTCTTCTTGTCTCATGCATCTTTGTGGAAACAGGAATTCCAATTGCCCTTTGCTCCTCAATCTATATCTTCAATTCCCTCTCTAAATTAGGCCATTTTGCTGACTTGCCTCTCATGGCCTTCTTCTGCCGTGGCGTTTTCAGTAGGGTTTCTTCTTCCTGTAGCCAGTCTCGGATTGTTTTCTCAGTTGGAGGAGGACCAAACTTACGTTCAGCAGCCCGATTTACATTCACTTTTGCAAACTGGATCACTTTTAACTTGAATTCAGCACTGTACGAAAATCTTTTCTGAGCCATTTCTGGGCAGAACGTAGCAAAACATAACCTAATATACTGGTAACAAGTGCAAAACAATGAGCGCAAAGACAAGTGCAAAAAAAGCAGGAAATGCAAGTAAAAAAAATCTACAAGACGCACCTAGTTTTTAGACCCCAAATTTTTCGAAAAAAGATGCGTCTTATACATGGGGAAATACGGTTCATTCTAAGTAATAACTAACAATAAGTAAAATAAATTATGCTTTAACTTTATTTAAAAACCATTATTTTAAAAAAACTAAGGCATTTAGTGATATATCAGATAATCTAGAATGTACTTTAGTGCAAAAGTTTGCCACAACGTAGAATGTTTGCTCAGCACTTGTTGATGTAGGTTGAATTGTTAATAAAGCATAACATAATTTGTCCAGATTTTCAGTTCTTTGTTTAGTACTTAAAAATAACAAATTCTTGCTTTAATTTATTAAAATTTGTTTCTGATAATGAGGATTTTTTGCGTTTTCTAAAATTGTCTTTAATTCTTCTTCCATTGTCATATGGTGTGCAATATTCACTACATTCTCATTATAATCAGTTTGATTCTCATTAAATTGAATAATTTCACTTGGAAACAGCCTAATCATTAAGTTTGTTGCAAAATCTATAAGCCGTTTTTTTGGTAATCTATTAGCACTTACAAGAAAATCCAAAATGTCTTCAAGATTTTCATTTCAATGTTCATTTATACGAGTTTTCATTTTATTTAATAGTTCTTGACCTAAATTTCCTGGAATTTCTTCCAATTTTTTTAGCATAAATTAACTGCCAAATGTGCTGAATAAAGATTTGCATCTTGTCTACTAAGTGCTTCTATAGTTGATTTAATCTGCTTTAAAGAGTTACTCAAATCGTGAAGCAATTGAACGTTGAGATTTTTTATTAAATCCATATTATCAAGATCTTCAAGAGCTGCTTTAATGAATTGAAACAGTCTTAAAAAAGTTAAAATCATATCAAGTAATGAATTCCAATGCGTCTTAATGTCTGTGATTAATTCCATTTCATATTCTAATTCACGTTTTATTTTCTGTTGTAGAAAACCGTTGCACTCAGTAGACGTCTTAAAATATTTTACTGTTTAATGAAAAATTTGAATATTTTTCTTTGTCATAAGACTTTGATAATTCTAATTGGTCAGCATCACCACAGAGTACATCTTTCTCTTCATCAAAGGAGAAACCATCTGAATAATCTAAATTAGCAAAGTCACCATCAACTGTTTCAACTTCATTTTCCTTGTAACTCATGCTTTTCTTGTACAAAACATCGCATACAGCTAAATGTATTGTATGGTTAAGACACAAATGATATAATACAGGAGACTCAAAACCATATTTTAACATAATACTAGCACTGTCACCAGTTGATCCAACAATATGTTTTTCAAAATTGATATTGAAATTTTTCAAATGATTTCTTACAAGTTCTACTAATTGCAGAGCTCAACATGAATTTTGAATTTGAACTAAACCAAGATTATATGTTACACCATCATTTCCATGAAGATTAATATTTAAAAATCGTCTCATTTTTGCACTTGTCCACTCATCAAGAGAGAGAGAGAGAGAGAGAGAGAGAGAGAGAGAGAGAGACTAAATCTTTTACTCTTATTCAATTTTTCCTGTATTAAGTTTGTCATTTCTGATTTTTTAATTTGATAAAAATTGTGAATCAATTTCATCATGTCTTTTTCTGCTTTAGGAAGCTTATAACCTGAATTACAAAGACTTTCTTGAATAAAACTAGATTTTGTAATTGCTCTTACAGATATATTATCAATAGCAGCTAATTCCAAAACAATCTCAATCAAAGATTTTTTAACAAAATAATTATCTAAAATTTTTACTTTTTTGGAAGGACTACATTCTTGTTTTTCATCTTCTGTTTGCAAAATTATTCGGTGTTTAGTTTTTAAATGTTTTATCATAGTTGAAGTGTTTCCATCTTTGTTCGATAATTTTATTGAACATTTCTTGCATTGGACTTCGAAGTTCGGTCCTGCTTTGTTTGTTCCATGTTTAAAAAGAGCTTAAAGTGTTCCCAAACCTTTGAGCTCTTTTCCTTTGGCATAATTAAAGTATTTTTTTTTTTAATTATCTGAAATTGTACAAAAATTATTAATATATTTAAATAAAGAACAGAATTGTTAATATTAACAGGTAAAAATGTGATTAAAATTTTATATAAGACAAGATAATCATGAGAGTAGAGTAACAAATTTAATTTGTTAAAAGTAAAGATTATTCCAAGTTATAAATTCGAACTGTTTGGAGAATCTCAATTTCTGTGAAACTTGATATAATACAGAAAATGTGCACATCCATGAAAAATAACTACAAAAAAAATCACTTACTATCTAACCTCAGCTTGCAAAAATACATAAAAATGTGCAGAAACAGTAAAGAAACTCTTGTATAAATCTTAAAATATTTGCATCACAATCGTATTTTTTTGATATGACATGTTATATGAATGAACAAGGCGAGTTATTGCAACGCAGCACCATCTCACATATGAGATGAAAAAAAAATAGCAATATGATTTAATTATATTTAGAACATTTAACAGATAAGTGAAGATAACTACTTAAAACAACGGAAAAGCAAGATTCGGACTTGTCGAGTCTCGAACCAAATATTGAGTCTGAGTAATTAATACGACTCGTCGAGTCTTTTATTAATTACTCGGACTCGAAAAACCCTAATCAGGATGGAATTTGGTCTAGACAAATGCAAGACCCGCAGATTGCATCAGGGGAAATTAGTTGGCTAGAACTACCAGTTGCAGGCTGGTAAAGAGATCGAAGCTATGACAAGGGGAGAGACCTACAAATACTTGGGGATGATGCAGGCTCAACAGTTAGAGTACAAGGAGATCAAGCCTACCTGACTGAAAAATACCATCAGAGACTCAGAAATCTGAATGGAGGGAACACAGTTAAAGCCATAAACACCTATGCAGTCCCAGTGCTAACGTACTCTTTGGGAATAAAAAGAATGGACTAACACCGAGCTGGAGGATGTCATGAGAAAGACAGGGTCACTGATGACTAAGAGCTGCCAACACCACCCAAATTCAGCTGTGTAAGCTGTGTAGAGACTGACAATAGATCAGAAAGGAGGAAGGGGGTCTGATAGACCTCATTGAGCAACAGAAGACAGCAATAGCTAACCTGAAGGATTACTTTCAGAAAAATAAAGCAGCACTCTACCAGGCCATAAGGAATATAGACAAGCGGTATACCCTACTCAGCCTAAGTGAGGAGTCCCCTTCCGCCCACACGAAACAAACAAAGCTAGAAAGTTCGGCAAAGAAGACACTCCATAATAGGCATTACAATGGCATCCATCATGATCACATAGATAAAATGGCTTCCAATGCATGGCTCATGGGCGGGATGCTCTTTCCTGAGACTGAAGGAGTCATGCTCGCCATCCAAAACCAGGTAATCACACAGGTAATCCGAGTATTTCCTATAGAGATACTCGGATTACCGGAACTATAGAAAATACATTGCCAAGGAGCCTGGAGTGTCAGATGACATATGTTGATGATGCTACTTGGCCTCAGAAATGATCCAACACATCACCACAGGTTGCAAGGTGATCACTCAGACAGAGTACACTCATAGACATGAGCAGGTAGCCAGAATAATACATCAGAAGCTAGTGTGGAAATACCAGTTGATCAAAGAAAGTGTACCGTATTAAAAGTATGAACCCTAGGCCATACTATAGACCCCAATCCACAAGCTGTACTGAGACTGAACCGTAATAACGGACAAGACAATCCCACACAACAGACCGGACATAACCCTTGTTAACAAGAAGAAAAAGGCTACCTCTCTGATTGGCATAGCAGTGCCCAACACTGGCAACCGCCAGAAAACCCATGAGGAAAAAATTAGGAAATACTCAGACCTAAGACAGGAGATCAAAGGGATGTGGCATATGCAACAAGTAATGACCATCCTGATCATTGTGTTAACCACCGGTATGGTGCCAAAGACCCTACATAACAGCCTAACAGCAATATGTCTCCCAGAAAACATATACAGTAAACCCCAGCTATTCGCGGTATCTGTATTCGCGGTTTCGCGTATTCACGGTCGCTGATTTAATATAAAATGAAACCTAAAAATATGTGAATTTTAAAGCGCCATGAACATTTTCCGCCATAAAAAAACACAGGCGTGGCTAAAATTATCTTTCCCGGTCAATAACATCGCTCAGTGGGTGGGGGGAGAGGGGTGACAAAATCGTGAGCGTGGATGTTTCTCGTTAATCCTCTTTCAGTATGTGTTATGTGCTTGTCATGGAAGGTTTCGTTGTTTGCTTTTAATTTATATGCTTATAAATTGAATAAATTTATTAATTTATAAATTGATATGCTTACAAAAGTGATAAATCTATCGTTTTGCAGTGTAAAACAGACTTTCTCGAGTGTGTTAACGGAAGAAAGTGACTTTATTGTGGACAAGTTCTTTCTAACCCGTACAAAAATATGGCTACGAATAACAAGGGAAATCTGAAAAGATCAAAGAAGGTGATGACATTAGCAAATAAAATTGAGTTATTAGATAAAATTTCTAATGGTGAAAGTGTCTTCTCAGTGGCAAAATATTATAAAATCAATTAGTCAATGGTACGATAAATCAAGAATTCGGAAGAAGAAATCCGCCATAGTGTCCGTGAAAATGCGCTAATTGCTTCAAAAATTTGCTCTGTAACTCGTGATTAAATTAGAAAAAAATGGAAAAAGCTTTAAATCTGTAGATAGAAGACCGAACTCAAAATAAAATTCTGTTAAGTTCACTCATCATTCGTGAAAAGGCAAAATTCCTTTATCAACACTTTAGCGAAACTGGTGATAGCACTGGCGGGATAAGTTTTTTAGCTAGCAAAGACGCTCGTTTGAAAGATTTGTTTGAAATTTCTAATAAATATTACATTTATTATTAAATTGTTTCTTATTTTCATTTCGATGCCATATGCTTGCATTTCACTATGTACTGTCTATGTACATAGTCATATTATGAAGGTACATATAATACATACATAGACAAAATTTTAGACTAGTGTTTCTTATATATTTCATACTTTGGAACGGAACCCCTTTATTACTATGGGAGCCATAACTCAGTATTTGCGTTTTCGGTATTCACGGCATTTCTCAGGAACGTAACCCCCACGAATAGCGGGGGTTTACTGTACAAGGAACTCCAGAAAGTTGCAATCCTGAACAGTTGGAGGATAGTCAGAGAGTTCTTTGATCAACAGTAACACCAGATATAATAACCATCCTGTGCACTTGGTACCGGTACCCATCAAGGGGCAGAACACCCCATCAACGAGAAATAATATAATAATGATAATACTTTATATTTAGTTCTCATTCATAAGTGTTGCAACTATTTAAAATTTAACTGTTAACTATTTGAAATTTCCATTATGTTAACAGGATGTAGTCAACAGAGATACAGAAGGTGATATCTGGCACACTATCCACTCTCATGTTCGCTTGATTCACTTGAATTCTTCTCAGGCTCTCAAGGTAGGAAAATTGCAATTGGAAAAATGTACAATGGAAAATATAAATGATTATGTAATATATTTGTTAGTGATGTGTGTGTGTTCTTTCTTTGTAACCAGGGATATGTGTTACATATACTGATAAATAACTGCAAAGTGATTTTTGCAGTAATTTATTTTATTAATATATATATATATATATATATTCGGATAAGTAAAAAATGTCCAGCCACAGTTAAAAGAATTTCATTTTTATATACAAGGCATCTTAATTAAGTACATTAATTAAGATTCACCTAATGGAGGATGGAGCTCAGAAACCCAATCAGAGTTGAAAATTTCTAATCATTATGGGTCATCAAAATGATACTATGGCCATAGAAAGTTTCTTTTCCATGGGAACAAAATTATGCAACTACTATATTTCCTTCCCTTTCTTGTTGTAATGACTAGCTCCACTTTTGCTGCATGCAAGAGATTTGAATAAGCAATAAGATACACTGAGTTGTGACCACTCCATCCGTAATGGACTATGCTGCTTAGCTCCTTCAGAGAGTTCTATCACATGCCTTTATACCTTGTGTGTGATCTTTCCTTATAGCTTTTAGGTTTGTGGAGCTTGCACACTTATCATAGAAGTGTACTTTTAATAGTCTGTCCTGTGTCGGATTATCGATCTGCTTCATCCCTCTTCCAGATTTTATTTTCAATATTTTCAGTCTCATATTTCCTTTTAAGAATTCTTGATACTGAAGACTGATTACAGTCAATCTTTTTTTTTTGGAAATATATCGATTAGAAAATCCCTCCCTATCAAGAACAATAATTATGCTTAATAAGTACACTAATTATTCCTTGGAGGCAACTGCTTGGTTGTCTTATCATTGAACAGAAACTGATGGCACATGCTAGCAGGTATATGCATTTATACGCATCTACCTGCAGATGATGATCCAAAAACATGTATTTATTACACAGTCTGCAAACAAGAGGCATTCAGCATGTACAGTAGCATGCTAATATTACCAGATGTTCAAAATTAGGGAAATAAGTTTTCATCATCTTGTGATATTAATTGAAACTTTGCATTACTCCCTAAAACTTTAAGGGGATAATACAATTTTTGTGACTGTATGTGCACACACACACACACACACACACACACACACACACACACACACACACACACACACACACACACACACACACACACAGTGATCCGCTGAATTGTGGCCACCACATCTGTAATGGATTATGCTGCATAGTTCATTACAAATGTGGTAATTTGCATCTGGTTGTGCAAGTCAAAGTGATAAATTAGTAGGTACAGGGTGTAATAAAGATGTCACAGAGTTTCAAAAGGGTATGATTGTGGGAGCTCATGTGTTGGGTGCTTCCATATTGGAAACAGTATATGTTGTTGGTTGCTCATGCCCCTGCGGTGGTGTAAAACTACCTCCTGTGAACAGAATTGTAAAGGATTATGCAGGGTGGATGTTCCTGGTGAGTGAGTGAGTGAGTGGTGCAGCTCGTTATAAGGGCTTAGTGGCCAGTAACCGTGTGACAGTTGACATCGCAATACAGTATGGGCAAATGGAAGAACAATATCCAAAATGATGAAGCACTGCACACTCAGACGTATGGGATTCCACAGCAGATGACTCAAGAGACACCCTTTCTTCACTGTTGATCATCATCAGCAGTGAATGCTGTAGTGGCAACAACATGCTGGTTGGATACTGGAAGACTGGAAATGAGCATGCTGTTCAGAGAGTCCAAATACCTGGTGCAACATGCTAGTGGACGTCTTTGTGTTTGGTGCAAGCAACATGAATCCATGACCCATCGTGCATGGTGCCCACTATCCAGGCAGGCATTGGTGGTTGCTTAATAGGTCACATTTTGTGCTTGAAAGAATTAGGACTCCTGGTGCATATTCAACAGTGGAGTATTATGCAGCAGTGAAGTAATAGTGTAGCACACTTTATGCAACAGTAAAGTAACACTGTGACACTCTTTGGCCTTGCACAGTTTCATATTATATAATAGACTTAATAATAGATAATACATTTCATATTATATTATATACAACATATTATATATTGTATATGGTATAGTTACGTATCTTGTTTGATTTGTAACTATTTAGTTGTAAATAGTTCCTCTCATTTTGTTTATACAAATTACTAATCATGTCTGGAAATTCCAGTGAAGATAACCCTTATGAGCTCATTCAAGACCAAGAATTGCTGTCAGCCATATTTGATGTAACAGATGACAAAAGGGATGAAACTAATGAAGACATATTTTCACAGATCGAAGAGTTAACTGAAATTGAGATTTTTACTGGAAAAAGCATACCAAGAACTCCTGTGAAGGGAAAGTCATCCAGGCAGGTCATCCACACAAGGGACTCATATGTAAAAATGCTCTAAAAAGAATACTAAAAGTGAGGTAAAAGTCAGTGAACCATGACTAAGAAGGATAAAGTGAGTGTCTTCTCAAAATGGAAAGAACATTGGAGTTTGAAATAAAATAAGATGTAAAGATGATAGTATAATTGAAAAATCAGAGCATGAAGGTTTTGAGCATGTAAAAGAAATAAGAAGTCAATTGATAAATTACTTATTTGATGAACAGTAAAGTTCCAGTGGCAGCTATGAGAACTATTATGGAACTATGGGATGTGTTAGAAACAAAAGCAATGGATGTCTATACTAAGAACTTATTATTAAAGAATAGACTAGAAAAAAGAGAGCAGTTGACTTCTGATATGACTTGTAGTAAAGGATACGAGTGCTTCTGATAGCAGTCCACCAAAAGTTATGATAATAAAAGCTACAAGTAATAAATATAAATCTAGTGGGGTGCAAAGTTAAGACAGAAATTTTAAAATCAGTGAGGTGTGAAAGTTAAAATTATTCATACAATTAGAAATAAAGGAGTACTTGTTGAGGTTGAAAATGATGATGACATTTCCTGGATTAGGAAATGTTCTAAAATATCGGAGTTAGGTTTGTTATACTTAGTTCCAAGGAAAATAATGTCAAAAGTAGTAATCTACAATGTAGAGAAAGACTTACAACAAGAGGACTTTTTGAGGTAGTTATTGCTAAGAATTTTAAGGACAGTAACTTAACAGAACAAGAAATTAAAGGTGTGCAGATTGAGTTGATAAAGAAACCTAAATATGTTAATAAGGCCAACTGGATTTTAGAAGTTAAACTTTTAGTTTGAAAAGTTTGTAAAAGCAGGGAACAGTTGTATATTAATTGGTTATCTTATAAATTTAAAGAAATCTTTAGTGTGATGCAATGTTATGTGTTTGAATTTTGGCCATGTAGTTAAGTATTGTAGAGGTGATGCCATTTATGGTTACTGTGCTAGTGTCAGTCATTCATATAAGGATTGTAAAGATAAAAATGGAAATCCAAATTGTCATAATTGTAAAAGTAAGAAAAGTACTGCAGATCATACTGCTGTGGATTGGAATTAACCCAAGTATGTTAAGGCCTTGGAAATTTAAAAAAGAAAAATAAATTGTCTAGAAATTTAAAAATAATTCAGTTGAATGCAAAGGGCTAAGAATGTTGCGCTGCAATTAATGTATATAGTTCCTGTATAAACTAAGATGATTATTTTTCACGAAGCATGGAACTACGCTTAAGATTCACTATTGAACAGGTCGGTGCCTTTGCACCAAGTTTTGTTCATTGTCTTGGACAGTTCACTACAAACAAAATATGGCACTGACCTGTTCAATAATGGTTCCTGTATGTATAATATATGGTTCCTGTTCTGTTGCAGGAACCATAAAAAAGGTAAAAGGTAAACTGCAGCCATTATCAACTCACTGAAGGATGGAAGCCTCCTCAGTGACTCATGCTGAGGGAAATGGACCATAATCTGCAATGCTGGTCCAGTGCAGGTTGACTGCTAAATAGAGCTGATTGACCAATCGGCTCTATTTAGCAGTCGGGCTTGAACCCCAGTCTACTCAGAGCATGAGCTAGTGCACTCCCGTTCCTGACCACTTGGCTTCAGAGGCCATGGGAAATCAGGTTAGAGGCTATCCACAAAAATATAGAGTGATAAGTGAAGGAGTGCCACCAAAAACAACAATAATTATAAGAAATGAAGAATTGGTTGTTACAAAGGTTATAAATTTATGTAATGATTGTATTTTCTGTTGTCAAGTCATTGATTGGTTTGGCATTACAGTAAACCCCCGCTATTCGCGGTATCTGTATTTGCGGTTTCGCGATCGCCGATTTAATATAAAATGAAACCTAAAAAAAAATGTGAATTTTAAAGCACCGTGAATATTTTCCGCCATAAAAAAACATGGGCGTGTGGCTAAAAGGATCTTTCCCGGTCAAAACAGCGCTCAGTGGGTGGAGGGAGAGGGGTGACAAAATCGCAAGCATGGACGTTTCTCGCTAATCCTTGTTCAGTACGTGTTATGAGCTTGTGATGGAAGGTTTCGTCGTTTGCTTTTAATTTATGTGTTTATAAATTGAATAAATTTATCAATTTATCAATTTATAAATTGATATGCTTACAAAAATGATAAATCTACTGTTTTGCAGTGTAAAACAGACTTTTTCGAGTGTGTTAAGAAGAAAGTGACTTTATTGTGGACAAATTCTTTCTAACCCGTACAAAAATATGGCTACGAATAACAAGGGAAATGTGAAAAGATCAAAGAAGGTGATGACATTAGCGAATAAAATTGAGTTATTAGACAAAATTTCTAATGGTGAAAGTGTCTCCTCAGTGGCAAAACATTATAAAATCAATGAGTCAACGGTACGATCAATCAAAAAATTGGAAGAAAAAATCTGCCATAGTGTCCGTGAACACACGCTAATTGCTTCAAAAATTTGCTCTGTAACTCGTGATGTTAAATTAGAAAAAACGGAAAAAGCTTTAAATCTGTGGATAGAAGACCGAACTCAAAATAAAATTCCGTTAAGTTCACTCATCATTCGTGAAAAGGCAAAATTCCTTTATCAACACTTTAGCGAAACTTGTGATAGCACTAGCGGGATAAGTTTTTTTGCTAGCAAAGGCACTGGTTTGAAAGATTTGTTTGAAATTTCTAATAAATATTACATTTAATATTAAATTGTTTCTTATTTTCATTTCGATGCCATATGCTTGCATTTGACTATGTATTGTCTATATACATAGCCATATTATGAAGGTACATATAATACATACATAGACCAAATTTTAGACTAGTTTTTCTTATATATTCCATACTTTGGAACGGAACCCCTTTATTACTATGGGAGCCATAACTCAGTATTCGTGTTTTCGGTATTCGCGACATTTCTCAGGAACGTAACCCCCGTGAATAGCGGGGGTTTACTGTATATATTTTATAATATTATATTGTCAGTATGCTGATGAAATGGAACCCTATGTACAATATTTATAGAAACTTGTGAAGTGTTGCAATTACAATGTTGCAGAATGCAACATTGTAATTGCCATAGATTCCAATTCCAATTCCCCTTTCTGGGATTAACAGAGCTCTGATGATAGAAGAATAATTCTGGAAGAGTTTCTCTCTCTGCTCCTAGCTTTTATTTCTATGAAAGGCTATGGATTAGCCAATTAATGATTCTTAGTTATGAAAAGGAAAATATGTCCTTAGAAAACCAATATGGTTTTAAAAAAAGGAATAATACTGAGGATGCTATTTACAGGGTAAAGCGTTGTGTTGAAGAATATTCAGGGCAGTACGTTTTAGGAATCTTTGTAGATTTTAAAGGTGCATTTGACATGCTCCAATGGGGAGGCATCTTTGCTTGTATTCAGTGTTTAAAAGTTATTTTTCGAACAGAAGTACAGTTATTAAAACTAGATATGCTGAGATAACTCATATAGTAAGCAGAGGATATCCTGAAGGCTTGGTGATTGGTACCTTCACATGGAACAGTAATGGATGACTTTTTAAAAATGACAATATCCTAATGTTGAATTTATAGCTTATGCTGATTATCTGGCTGTCTTGGTCTGTGGAAATTCAAGGTCTGAAATAGAGTTATGTGCCAATGAAATATTAAGAAAGTTAATAGACTGGAGTAGGATGTATAAACTTGAAATATCTTATAGGAAAACAGTCCTTATGTTGCTAAAAGGATGACTGAGTATGAATAGGAATTCAATAGTTAGATCACAGGGAATCTCCCTGCATTTACCTGGAAGAGCACGTTCTTTATTGAGCATTTTAAGTTTCTTAAAAATGAGTTACGATCATTGTATGCTAAACTCGGAAGAATTATAAGAGTTGAGAGGTATAAAGGGAGGATCAATAAATCTTTTATATGATTGCTTATTTATCCCCATAGTCACATATGCTTCTGGAGCTTGGCTGCATAGAGTAGATAAGAGTATTATTCAGAAACATCTAAATAAAGTGCAGAGATTTGCTCTTCTAGGTACAACTCAAGCTTGGGACAGGATCAACAGAAGCACTACAGGTGCTTGCATATTTAATGAAGAAAAATATATCTGTAACTGTATTAAGAATAACATCTTGTCCTGATACAAGCAGATTGTACACAAGAAATGATTTAAAAGTAGAGAAGAAAAGGATATTAACTTAATTATATGCTTTATTGCCACAGAGATTAAGAGTAGGCAAACCTATATCTTTTTCCTAGAGGAGATATTATTGATGTAAAGAAAAGGCCATGTCTCCAGTTTGGTATGTGTACAGCTTCCTTATTAACTGGACATGAACTGGCATTAAGATTATGTTAATTAGGCCTTATAGATAGTACTAGATGTACCTGTGGAGAGAAAGAGACATCAAAACATATGATACTTGATTGTCCTGAGTATGCTGACTTAAGATTACAACAATTATCAATCGGAAGTGGATCATGACCAAAGGTCGCGGGTTCAAATCCTGCCTCGGGCTTGAATCAGAGTAAAATGCAAAAATTTTGGGAGGTGCATTATGGCCACAGAAGCCGATGCACCAACAACTAACAAAAAAAAAAGTTGATCATGAATGGTTGATGTTTGTTGATAAAAGATATTTTGCATATTTTAATAATTTCCTTCATAATGTTTTCAAGTGGAGAATATTATTAAGAAGTAGATAGTAGATCCCTGCCTCTCAGGGATGGAAACTAAAATCTCAAGGCTCAATCTTCTGTTTGATCTTGATTAAGATGTAATTGAGTTAATTTTTCATTTAATTATTTATTTATTTATTTTATTTTAATGGCGGTTAACTTCTTTTGGCCTAACAAAGTTTTGAGACATCCATCCACGGATGGACTTTGGTTTGGGGAATAGCTGTCAAAGGCACTTTAAATGGAATGTAACACACTTTATGCAACAGTAAAGTAATGGTGCAACACACATGCAGTAATTTAATACCTCAGTATGTTGGCAGAACCTGTGGAATTCTATATGTGGACATCGAAGTAAGAACACTGATATTTCACAGAGGTGCACTTAAATGTCATCTATGGTCATAGCTGCCAACTTTTTTTGAGTTTTGAAAAGCTGGTGATTAGGTATTTGTAGGCAAGAAAAAACAGATTTTTTGGAAAAAGCAGGAGGTTTTTTAAAGTCCACAATTACTAGAAATTCACTGACAAAATGCACATTTTCTATTAAAATAGTCATAGGTTGTTTAGATTGTTTGTACTGCAAAATAGATTGTTTAGCAGTTCAGCTTGCTTTTAAACATAAGCTTACCTAATATTTTTATATCTGTGGATTTCTTCTTGGATTGTCATGTGGATGTCAACTGATTATGATTGCTTCAAGAAAGATGTTTAGTAGACTTTGCACCTCTTCAGAAGTGTTCACTCAAAGTTTTGTTTATAACAATGGCACTGTTGTTCAAACTTGACTGTCAAGAGAAATTCCAAATTGTGTTAGAAAAAAAGAAGAGCCTAATTCAGTTTTTTTTTTCACCTGTTGGATATTCTCTGACTTTCAGCATTACAATGGGGAATTATTAAAGTGATAAGAACAACTTGAGATTACTTGTAATATTTCATAATTCCTTGTGCATTTGTCAGTTCCTCAATTAAAGACCACTGCGTGTCAATTCTTTTTTATTTCATAATAGTGTCTTATAGGATTTCACACTGAAACTGACAGAACTGATCTGCAAAATACCTATTTCTTTACTTTTAATGATATTGAGAACTGGAAACTTTTTTTTTTGGTGAAATTGATTCATTTAAATTTGGTTCAGAAAAAATTTGTTCTCAGAATAGTGTTACTGGATGACAAATTGGTTCCCCAGATATGATTATATATGTTTTGGTCTTAGGAATTTATAATAGAAAGCCAGCTGGCCACCAAACTACTCTGAAGTTTACCGGATTTATTCAGTCATACAGCTTCTGCTGTGGGTGTATTAAATATTTGAAGTTTTGGGATTGTATCAGCATACAAATCACCTTGATGGTACACTGGTGTGCAAAACTTAAGGACCATTCAGGTTTTCACCTATAGCTTCTCATAGGAGTGGCCTGGATATGGGAAAAGCATACCAAAGGAACTTTGTGAGGTACAGAAATGATGAAGGAAACAACACCAACACAACAACGGAAACAAAACAGTACAGAGGGACTTTATTCAAAAATGGCAACATAGCACTGGCTGCCATGATACAGATGCATCACTGCCAAAGATGGAACAAAAGGAAGAGGTGGTCCTCAGTAGGAGATATGGCTACCCCTAATGTCGATGCAGGCTTTACACCACCTGTCCATACTTAGAACAATGTTGTTGATATGTTCTTGTGGTAAAATCCTCCATTCCTCTGTCAGTGCCATCTTTGGCTGGTGAACATTTTCTGGTGGGTGTGGACTTGCCACTAGGCATCTCCCCAGAGCATCCCATGTGTGTTCGATGG
The DNA here is from genome assembly GCF_048544385.1 of Mastigoproctus giganteus. Classification (NCBI taxonomy): domain Eukaryota; kingdom Metazoa; phylum Arthropoda; class Arachnida; order Uropygi; family Thelyphonidae; genus Mastigoproctus; species Mastigoproctus giganteus. The sequence goes on from NC_143577.1 coordinate 50,773,041, forward strand.
GATTTAGATTGGAGGAACGGGCAGGCCAATCCATACGAACAATGTCCTCACTTTCCAAAAGCATATCAACAGCTGCAGTGCGATGGGGTGTGGTGTTATCATCCATAAACATGAAGTCGGGGCCAATGGCACCTCGGAACAGACATATATGGGTAAGAATTACCTCGGTATAGTAGCGTGCACCTGTTACAGTATCTAGAGTTGTGTATCCATCCATCTAACATAACGCCTGTTAAGTGTATCCATCCATCTAACATACGTCCATCTAACATAACGCCTCCCCAGATTAGAACAACTCGAACGCCATATCGATCCCTTTCAGTGATGTTTGCGGGGTGATGCTGTGTGCCAGCCTCTCACTAAATTAGCTGACATCCAGAATCGCTGCTGAGACTGAATTTACTCTCATCAGTAAAGAGTACCTTGCCCCATTGCACTGCTGTCCAGTCCTTGTGTTCGATGCACCACTGTAAATGGTGTCTCTGATGGGCAGGTGTTAAAGGGACACAGCGTACTGGCTGTCAGGCAAACAATCTACCTTTGTGCAGTCGCCTGGCCACAGTAAACCACAATGTCCTGTGAAGCTGATTTGCAGTGGATCCCGCTGTCTAGTGTCGGTCCCTCTTGGCCTGTAGGAGTATATAACAGTCATCATTGGGCGTTGTTTTCGTGGACGACCACCACGGGTCTTTCCGTCCTTCGAACAGCTATACCTGCCGTTCTGAAAGCCATCCATGCATGTGAGACGATGCTATGGGCAATACTGAACTCTGCAGCCACGCTCCCCGCACTTCAACCTTCCTCGAGCTTCCCAATTATTCGACCCCGGGTAAAGTCATCAAGATGTTGTCTACTGGCCATTTCGTTATCTGTAGCACTGTATGAAACCAATCGTACGTCTGTAACCGTTGTGCTCACCATTCGGTAATTTGCACATAATTGCTGAACTGATGCTTTTATCTGTTTATGTGAGCCCTTTCATCACGATTCAAATTTTTTCATGTGCATCAGCTTTCTATTGAACAGCCACAGTTATGCAAATCGCCACGGGCTGTTTCATTTGATTTTGTGGTTGTAACCCTTAAAAATAGTCTTGGTCCTTAAGTTTTGCACACCAGTGTATATATAACCTTGCACTACTGTTTTTTTACAATATGTATAAAACAGCTTATGTTAAAGTTTTACACTATGTCAACTTGTGTTAACATTAATGGCATATTTTTTCTGTACTGAGCTCTCATTAGTCTTTTTAATTGCAATTGACAAAGAAAGTGTCTCTTGCTAATTTATTGGAGGGTGTTTTGGCTTGAATTTCTAGACTCTGTTAGCAGTGCAAGTTAGTAATTGAAAACATGTAATATACTTTCATTGAAAATAAATCTTTAATATTAGTTTTTTAATAAACTTTAAGTTCTTTTATTAATCTTTATTGCTTTCTAAATTAAGAGAGGATAGCATCCTGGGACATAATGTGTGTGCTGCATTGGAAATGAAAACCTACAGAATAAAGTTTGCTGTTTTTTTTTGTTTTTTTTTAAAGGGCTAACTGAAACATTATGGCAGACAATTCTCAGATGTTTATCATGGCTGTATTCTGCAACAAAATTAAGAAACATATTGCAAAATTTTTTAAAAATTCCTATTTTAATGTAGTTTTACTATTGTTTGTGAAAATAAAAAGAGAAAAATGGAGTTTTTGTATAAAGACAGAGAAACTGTTTGGTATTAGCATTAGCAAAGGCATATGATGCAAGAAAGCATGCTTATATAGTATCAGCCAATAAAAAAAAAACAAAACACACACACCCTTCTCATTTCACCCATCCATTCGGTCCAAATGTTTGTCTAGTTCTGCCTTGAATCTATTTAAGCTATCAACTTCTACAATGACAGGTGGAAGTTTGTTCCAGGAATCAACCACTCGCTGGCTAAAGGCAAACTTCCGCACATCTACCCTACAACTGTCTTTCCTCAATTTGAATTTCTGCCCTCTCAGGAATAATTGTGAGCAAGAGGAAGCAAGAGCTCAGAATTATTCTGAGCAAGAGGAAGCTCTTGCTTCCTCTTGCTCATCCCATCAGCATTGAGCATGCTCAAACCATTCAAGGCTTTATACACCACAATCAGATCACCTTGCAGGTGCCTAGTCTCCAAACACTGTAATTTGCAAAACTTAAGCCTTTTTTCGTAAGAGCAATCCTTTGTTCCATTCACTAATCTTGATGCCTTCTCTGTACTCATTCCAACAGCTCTACATCCTTCTTAAAATGAGGCCTCCAGACCTCTATACAGTACTCAAGGTGTGGCCTGACCATTGCCTTATACAAGGGGATAATCACCTCCTAATCCCTGCTAGAAAAATTCCTGTATATCATTGACAAGACACCATGAGCTACTCTTGCAGAAAATTTAATATCTGCCTGCACAATTACCCCGAGGTCCTTTTCACTCTCTCACTGTCAGTGTAGTACCACACAGTTGATAAGTTACTCTGGGGTTACTACTTCCCACATGCAGTACTTTACATTTGTCAATGTTAAACTTCAATTGCCACTTCTCAGCCCACCTGCTCAACTTTTCTAGATCCTGTTGCACTCTGTCGTTAGTGTCATTAATAACCCTGCTGACTTTCATATCATCTGCAAACTTGGACATTAAGCTTGATATGCCATCATCAATATCATTAATAAATACAGAAAACAACAGTGGACCCAACACCAAACCTTGGGGGACTTCACTAATAACATCAGTCCACGAAGAGCAGCATCCATTGATTACCACTCTCTGTCTTCTCCCACTCAACCATTCCTTTATCCATAGCAGCAATTTGCTTCCAATGCCACACTGCTCCAATTTGTGCAGCAGTCTTCCATGTGCAATAGTATCAAAAGCCTTTCTAAGATCCAAATATATGATATCAAAATTATTCTTTGCATCCAGTTCCTTTTGACCATATCATAGTATCCAATCTAGTTGGTCAGACAAGACTTCCCCGTAACAAACCCATGCTTTGTCCGAGAGGAAGTAAGCAAACCCTTAGCCATAATTATGAGAGCTTCCTTGGACTCAGGGGAGGTACCCACAGACTGGAGATGTGCAAATGTGACCCCAATTCACAAAGGAGGATCAAAGGCTGACACAAGTAATTATAGACCTGTGAGTTTAACTTCTGTTCCAGGAAAATTAATGGAGGCACTAGTTAAAGAAGCACTGCAGGATCATTTAGACAAGACTTCAGTTATAGCTCGGACACAGCATGGTTTTGTTAAGGGGAAGTCTTGCCTGACCAATTTGATTGGATACTATGATGCAGTCACAAAGGAACTGGATGCAGGGAATAACTTTGATATTATATACTTGGATCTTAGAAAGGCTTTTGATACTGTTGCACATGGAAGACTGCTGCACAAATTGGAGCAGTGTGACATTGGAGGCAAATTGCTGCTGTGGATAAAGGGGTGGTGAGGGGGAGAAGACAGAGAGTGGTAATCAATGGACACTGCTCGTTGTGGACTAATGTTATTAGTGGAGTCCCTCAGGGCTCAGTGTTGGGTCCATTATTGTTTTCTGTATTCATAAATGAATACAGAAATGATGGTATATCAAGCTTAATGTCGAAGTTTGCAGACGATACAAAGGTAGGCAGGGTTGTCAAGGACACTACTGACACTATGCTGCTGCAACAGGATCTGGAAAGGTTGAGCAGATGGGCTGAGAGGTGGCAAATGAAGTTTAACATTGACAAATGTAAAGTACTACACATGGGAAACAGCAACCCCAGAGCAACGTATCAACTCTGTGGTACTACACTGACAGTGGTAGAGAATGAAAGGGACCTGGGGGTGGTTGTGCAGGCAGATATGAAGTTCTCTGAGCAGTGCAGATGGGCTGCAAGAGTAGCTCATGGTGTATTGTCAATGATATATAGGAATTTTTCTAGCAGGGATAAGGAGGTGATTATTCCCTTGTATAAGGCAATGGTCAGGCCACACCTAGAGTACTGTATACAGGTCTGGAGGCCTCATTTCAAGAAGGATGTAGAGCTGCTGGAACGAGTACAGAGAAGGGCAACAAGATTAGTGAATGGAACAAAGGGGTGCTCTTACGAAGAAAGGCTTAAGTTTTGCAAATTACAGTGTCTGGAGACTAGGCACCAGTGAGGTGATCTGATAGAGGTGTATAAAGCCTTGAATGGTTTGAGCATGCTCAATGCTGATGGGATTCTTCCTCTCGCTCAGAATAATCACCTGAGAATAGGTGATTATTCTGAGCGAGAATTATTCTCAGAATAATCACCGGCATAAATTCAAATTGAGGAAAGACAGATGTAGGATAGACGTGCGGAAATTTGCCTTTAGCCAGCAGGTGGTTGGTTGGTGGAACAGACTTCCATCCCTTGTCGTGGAAGTTGATAGCCTAAATAAGTTTAAGGCTCAGCTGGACAGGTATTTTATTTTGAATGAACAGAGGGGTGAAGTGGAAGTGGTTTTTTTTTTTTTTTTTTTGGCTAATGCTGCATAAGCTTGCTTTCTTGCATCAAATGCCTCTGCTAATGCTAATGCTATAACTGAAGTCTTGTCTAGATGATTCTGCAATGCTTCTTTAACCAGTGCCTCCATTAATTTCCCTGAAACAGAAGTTCCAGGGAAATTAATGGAGGCACTAACAGGTCTGTAATTACCTGTGTCTTCCTTTGATTCTCCTTTGTGGATTGGGGTCACATTTGCACATCTCCAATGCATGGGCACCTCCCCTGAGTCTAAGGAAGCTCTCATAATTATGGCTAAGGGTTTGCTTACTTCCTTTGTTGCTTCCTTTAATATAACTGGATAGATTCCATCCACCCAGCTTTTGACACTTTTGCGCATGGAAGACTATTGTACAAATTGGAGCAGAATGGTATTAAGGGTAAGTTGCTACAATGGATAAAAGGATGGTTAAGTGCAAGAAGACAGAGGGTGGTAATCAATGGGTGCTGCTCTTCTTGGACTAATGTTATTAGTGGAGTCCCACAGGGTTCGGTGTTAGATCCACTGTTGTTTTGTATATTTATCAATGATATTGATGAAGGTATATCAGGCTTAATGTCGAAGTTTGCAGATGATACAAAGGTTGGCAGGGTTGTTAATGACAGTAATGGCAGTGTGCTACTGCAACAGGATCTAGATAATTTGGGCAGATGGGCTAAGAAGTGGCAACTGAAGTTTAACCTTGACAAATGCAAAGTACTGCATATGGGTAGAAGTAACCCCAGAGAAACGTACCAACTGTGTGGTACTACACTTAAGGTGGTAGAAAATGAAAAAGACCTGGTAGTAATTGTGCAGGCAGATATGAAGTTTTCTGAGCAATGCAGACAGGCTGCCAGGGCAGGTCATGGGGTTTTGTCAGTGATATATAGGAATTTTGCTAGCAGGGAAAAGGATGTGATTATCCCTCTGTATAAGGCAATGGTCAGGGCACGCCTTGAGTACTGCGTACAGGTCTGGAGGCCTCATTTTAGGAAGGATGTAGATTTACTTGAGCGTGTACAGAGAAGGGCAACAAGATTGGTGAGGGGAATGAAAGGATCCTCTTACCAATAGAGGCTTAAGTTCTGCAAATTGCAGTGGCTGGAGACTAGGCACCTGCGCGGTGATCTGATTGAGGTATATAAGGCTTTGAATGGGTTGAGCACGCTGAATTCTGATGGGATCCTTCCACTTGTTCAGATTACGAACCTAAGGGGGCATAAATTCAAATTAAAAAAAGGCAGATGTAGAATAGATGTGCGGAAATTTGCCTTTAGCCAGCGGGTGGTTAATTGCTGGAACAAACTTCCATCTGTTGTTGTGGAAGTTGATAGGTTGAATAAATTTAAGGAGGAACTGGACAGGCATTTGGAGGGAATGGTGTGATTTTTTTTTTTTTTGGCTGATGCTGCATAAGCTCATACATTTGCTTTCTTGCATCACATGCCACTACTACTACTACTACTACCACCCCAGGTGCCTTTCTTATGTTTATCTTCAACAATTTATCCTCCACTTTACTCTGAGTTATTACAAGATTATCTAGCTTACTGCCAGAGTTTACACCTCTGCCATTCCTCTCCCTGAATAACTCCTTATGTGTGAATGTAGATTCAAAATATTCATTTAGTTTGTTAGCTACCTGAGCAGGATCATCAACAGTCGAACCATCAATGTCAAGTGGACCAATCAGATTCATCCCCTTCCTTCTAGAGTTTACATAAGTAAAGAACTCTTTGCTGTTTTTCTTTGCATCCTTTGCCAAAGATTTCTCGTAATCTGCCTTTGTCTGCCTAACCTCCTTTGTGATTTGGTTACAGACCAGCTTATATCTGTCACAGACTTCTGTGTGACCTGTTAATTTATATGTATCCCATGCATTTTTCTTCTCTGCCACATGTCTATTAGTTCATCTGACATCCAGTTTGACCTAAATCTTGAACAATATTTCTTAGTTGGTATGTAAAGCCTAGTAGCTTCCAAGATTAATTCTTTGAATGCTTTCCATTTTGAATTTTCTTTTGGTAACATCATCAGTTGGTACCAGCCTTAGCATGATGGTGAGATGGAGAAGGGATCAAATCGAATCAGAAAGACAGATTCTCCATCATTAATCTGGAGAGTTTACAGTTGTGTGGCAGTGCCTACAAGATGTAGCCGTGTCATAGTTTTGCTGGTGTATATAGCAATGAAGAGCATCTTTTGTTTCATTTTGTACTAAAGTCAAAACTGTGAATAACACATTGTGATGAGAAGTATATCATGGTTTTTGACATCTCAAAACATTCATTGTGATTATATGAATGGCAGCACATAAACAAGTTTTCCATTTAGATTAGTTCTCTGACGTTATCTTGAAAGAAATATTTGTGTAATATCAGAATTAATGTTGCTTACCTGCATTGGTTGGTTCAAGTACTGCAGTTACTACCCCTGTGTCATGAATCACAGAGCTTTATTAGCAAAGAAGTATACTTAATTAGGATTCAGCTTATATAATTGTGCAAATTTTTCTAAAAGCTTGTTGATGTGAAAAAAAAAAATTTACATCAGAATAATATTTTTCTTGGAACTGAGTGGCCAATGTAAATTAAAATTAATGCTTTCCATGACTCTGAGCATTGTATTTATGATTATGCTAAATTTCATAGGTGCAATTCCCCCCCCCCCCTCCTGTGGATTACCATCATTCATGAGAGTTTTCCAATTTTAATGCAGTTTTACTATTTTTGGAGAAGTTGAAATCATTTAGATTGCTGGAAAACAATCCTGCTGATTTCAAACCCAAAAAATTTTTGCAAAAGTTATTCAGTAAGTAATTCAAAAGTTATTCAACCAAGAATTTAGTTGCCACCTTTTCAAAATCACTGACAGAGATGACTGTGTTGGGGGTGGGGGACAATCCTGAAATTTCTTCTCATAAAATACACATTTTTAGATTATATTGTAACTTAAAAATTAATTTGTTAAATATTATTTAAGAAATATATTATTTATTATTTATTATTATTAAGAAAAATAAATATATTATAAATAAATAAAAAAATAAATAAATATATTCTTAATAAATATATTATTTATTAAGAAAAAATTATAAGGACTTTTGTGTTACTATAAGGACTTTTTTTAGATTTCTAATTTCCAATTTAGGACCAATATCAATGCCATATTTTAAAACAGGGACTGACAAATAGTCAATCACAGTGCATTTAGAATTTAGAATCACAGTTATTAGAATAATTGTATAATTTTCTATAGAGCACCAATATCATAATTCTATTAATTATGAAATTTCTGCTAATTAATGAGTCATGCAGATGCCTAGTTCCAGAGACTGCAATTTACAGAACCACAGTCTTTCCTGGTGCTAATATCCTTGTGTCCCCAAGTAATCTTACTCTTCTCTGCACTTTTTCCGACAGATTTACCTTTTTAAAATGAGGCTTCCAAACCTGTATGCATTATTCCAGATGTGGCATAACCATTGCTTTATATACAGGATAATCACCTGATTGTCTCTGCTTCCACAGTTCCATGTAACTTGAACTTGAGAACTTTATTTTTTGAAAGTATGGTTCCTGTTCCTGGAAATCTTAGCAATGAATAAGCATTATTCATCATTGGTTATCAAAATTCCTCTATCAGAGCAATCCAGGCTACAAAAGTGGATTGATATTTCAGTAAAAAACTTCAGAAGTTTTTTTAGCTGTTGGTATATTGATAGTGAAGAACTAAAAGGTCTTGCTGAGTTAATACTAGTTGAATGACTCTATGCTGAATGTTGCATATTGCAAGTCTTCCAAAATTATGGCATGCATTATTAGTGTCTCATAACTGTATTAATGGAAATATTGCAGGTAACAAGTTATAGATTTTTTTTTTTTTTTTAAGTTGTGATTTTTAATGTGGGGGGAACAAATCAAAAAATAACACAAAGTAATGGATTGTGCTAAGTTCAATCAATCTCTCTTTGTTGCTTTTGCTTTATCCCTCCCTTCTCACTTTGAAATATATGGAAGATTGGTTTGATATTTTTAAATAAAATCAATCAGTTTGAAAATCAATCACTCTGTTATTTAAATAATAAAATGTACAATATTTAATTACTGTAACTTTTTTTTTTAATAGTTTAGTGGAAAACAACTTCCAGAGTGGGGTTTTAATCAGCATGAAATTGTAACGGATAGAGTGATCCATCAAGATGATACTGTCTGGAATGTTGAGGAGCATCGGTATACTAAAAGTAAGCTTCTGTTATTAGAAAAAACTTGGCATGCATTAGAAATATTAGAAAAACTTTGGCATAGTACTAAATGGTAGATAAGTGATCAAATGTCTGCCTCACTAGAAAGGGATATTCTGAATATTTACTGCTTTTTAAATAATCTAAAGCTTTTATGTGAAAATAAAGCAATATCATTGATATTAATAAGTTATTCATAGCAGATTGTAATAACATTGACTGAACTTGACCCATTCAAAGTTAAGGTAATAAAACAAATGAGTATTGTCATGAAATAAAGAAAATAAAAAGCTCGCCACTATGAAACATGATATTTTATTTTTATGGTGCTTATAATATTGACCAGGAAAAAACAGATATATTTGTACATGTGCTTTAACTTTCACTAGAAGGCTATCCTACATGCCCACTTATTTTACAAAAGTTTAGTTTTTAAAAATAATTACTGAAATTATGAATATTATATTTTTTGCAGTGCTTACATAGTATTATTAACTGGAAAAAATTTCAATGAGAAATCTTTTTCTAGCAATGTTAAAAGTAAAAAGTAAAGTGCAGCCATTATAAACCCACTGCAGGGTGGAAGCCTCCTCAACAATTCATGCTGAGGGAAATGGACCATAATCTGCCACGCTGGTCCAGTGCGGGTTGGCAGATCGACCGTATTCAGCAGTCAGGGGCTTGAACCCCGGTCTACTCAAAGAGCGTGTGCTACTGTACTCCCGCTCCTGCCCACTCGGCTACGGAGGCCTAGCAATGTTATTAGCCTCCAAATATTGAGGTGTGAAAATCAGCCAATGCAACAACACTTAGAGTATGAAAGTTTTTTTGGATGACTCCTATCAAGATTATGCATATGATATTTTATTGATAAATGTTTATGGCATTATTGACCAGGAAAAAAATAATAATGAAGAATATTTATAAATGGTTGTATTATAAGCATTTAAATTTGGGGTAAAAAATTATTCCTTGTGCCCATTTGTATTAAAAATTAAACTCATCTGCCAATAGATTAAAAGAAGAAGAAAAAATAAGCCAATGGGTTTTTGTAATAAAAATTATAGATTGTTTCAGGCCATTCATTTACTTTTCAACTTTTGGGTGAGCTGTTAATACTAAGCCTTGCTTTGGCTTTTCTGTCCAGCTCTTTCTACATTTAGTTGCTAGTACCATTTTCTTCTAACTAATAAGAAGAATGTGTAATGATTGAAATATGTGAACTTTTATATACACTGCTTTTCATTGAAATTGTCTTACCTAAAAAGGAATATATCCTTTCAGCTTAAAATAAGTGGAGTGACAGATATCAAAGTAGAAGAAATGATTTAGTTTGTTTATAATTCAGCACTATTTATTTAAGGAAATGTGGTATACATATGATGTATATCCTCTGTTAATAGCAATATAAGGAGCAGTTTCATTTTTATTCCCAATCAGTTCTCCCCCATGCACCACTTTTCAGACTCTGATAATGATGGAATGACATTGGAGTCAGATGAGGCAGTGGATGACAAGAATGCAGTCCCCACTTCTTGCAGTCATCTGTTAATCAAGTTACCCAACGTTGCAGACATTGTGGTATTACAATGTTGGAAATCTGCCACAATCTGTTTTAACCTGCTTAATCTCCCCCTGCCAGAGTAACTTGATTACACACTAATTTTTTCTTATTGTAGGACTGTGTCCCCTGACTATAATCATCCCATGAAAGTTTCTTCTCTACCATTAAGCTCATTAGTTCATCTGACATCCATTTTGGTTTAAACCTTGAACAGTATTTCTTAGTTGATATAAAAATGCTTATTGGCTCTGCAGTTATTTCTCTGAAAACTTCCCATTTGGCATTTACATTTTTTTAAACATTAGTTGGTCTACCTGAACAGTTTAAAAAATTCCTTTCTTTTAGTCTTGACCGTAGTTATTTCTTTGAATAAATCCCACATCAATACACTATGAATACTGCCACTTAAAGGTTCCTTTACTTGAAGATTTTCAATACATGATGAATCACTGCTGATAATAATGTTAAGGGCACTAATGACAGTACACTGCTGCAACAGGATCTAGAAAAGTTGAGTAGATGGGCTGAGAGGTGGCAAATGAAGTTTAACATTGACAAATGTAAAGTACTACATATGGGAAGCAGCAACCCCAGAGTGACGTATCAACTCTGTGGTACCACACTGACAGTGGTAGAGAACGAAAAGGACCTGGGGGTAATTGTGCAGGCAGATATGAAGTTTTCTGAGCAGTGCAGACGATATGCAAGGGTAGCTCATAGGGTCTTGTCAATGATATACAGGAATTTTTCTAGCAGGGATAAGGAGGTGATTATCCTCTTATATAAGCAATCGTCAGGCCACACCTTGAATACTGTATACAGGTCTGGAAGCCTCATTTTAAGAAGGATGTAGAGCTGTTGGAATGAGTACAGAGAAGGGCAACAAGATTAGTGAATGGAACAAAGGGTTGCTCTTACGAAGAAATGCTTAAAGTTTGCAGATTACAGTGTCTGGAGACTAGGCACCTGCAAGGTGATCTGATTGAGGTGTATAAAGCCTTGAATGGTTTTGAGCATGCTCAATGCTGATGGAATTCTTCCTCTTGCTCAGAATAATCATTTGAGAGGGCATAAATTCAAATTGAGGAAAGACAGATGTGTGGAAATTTGCCTTTAGCCAGCGGGTGGTTGGTTGGTGGAACAGACTTCCATCCTTTGTTGTGGAAGTTGATAGCCTAAATAAATTTAAGGCTGAGCTGGACAGGTACTTGGAATGAACGGAGGGATGAAATGGGAGCATTCTTTTTTTTTTTTTGGCTGATGCTGCATAAGCTTGCTTTCTTGCATCAATATGCCTTTGCTAATGCTAATCAGATCAAGAATATTGCTTTCTCTTGTTGTCTCTCTAACATGTTATAGAAAACAGTTATCCAGCAAATCAAGAAATGTTCTGCTATTGTGTGAGCTTTCAATGCCCACTCAATAGCAAAACATTTCTTGTCTGTCCAGTCTTTATCTGAAAAGTTAAAATCTCCCATAATAAGATGTTCTAATTTTCTGGCCCACTCAGTTTGTCTCTGTAGTTCATTATACTTTTCGCAGTCATTTTGCTTGTATCAATCTCTTACTCGCATCTTTGTTTTCCCAGTGTTTGTCATTTCACTGTCAATCCATTTCCAACTTATGTTATTAGTTATACTGTTTTAGAATCTACATACACCTTCACTTGCTGTCATATGTGTTTTTTTATAAATTGCAGAATCAGATCAAAAAGAAAGAGAACGAGAAATGGGAATGGCAGAGTTTGTACCTCTACAACCAACTCAATTGTCCTTCTTTGAGAAAATGTGGGAACTTCAGGTAAAATGTTTTTTGTTGTGTGTGTGTGTGCGTGTGTGTGCGTGTGTGTGTTTAAAATGTAGAAGAATAAGCAAATTATATGCAGATAGTGTTTCTGTATATTCTTTTTTAAATGGAGTACATGCTGCTGCTCCCTCTCTGAGTAAATGTGCATAATATATTTTGGAATAATGCACTGCTTAATTTTAACTACTGTTGCTTTAACCATTTTGTTGCTGCATTTATTAATTACAATAAAAGGACATTTGCGTGCTGAATAATTTTGATCTTTGGTAACTGTTTACACTGCATCTTTTAATTATAACACCACCCTGATCTAATCTAGTGGCCTTTATATTTGAAAGCAGTAATAGTGATTATAGATATTATTAGGATGAAACGGTAGAAGTCATCCTGAAGAGAATCTGGAGATTGCTAAACATAATACTATTTACTATGAAATAATTGCAATCTTACTTCATTAGAATGTTAAGAAAATTTATGATGATATATTTAAAATAATTTACAAAGTTGATTATATTCTCAACTGTAAGAACTTTCATTGAAGCAGTGAGTATTTATATATGTGGCTGGAATGATTGGAAATGCAAATTTCATTGAATATATATCTTTGTAGAGAGGATAGGGAAGATGTGTTCTTCTGGGAAAGTATTCTAAAAGAACACTTTCCTCAGAATATTAGCTGAGGAGTTGGATATGAATAAGGATTTGATTTGTCAAATTCTGCATGAAGATATAGGGAAAAGGAAGGTCTGTGCAAAATTCGTGCCATACAGCCTCATGGATGAGCAGAAGCAATGAAGAGTGTCATCAAGCGATGACTTCATCCAGACTAGTCAAAACAGTCCTAATTTCCTCAATGTATTGTCACTGGAGATGAGTGTTGGGTGTTTCAGTATGACCAAGAGACATCAGGGCATGCAGAGGACTTCAAAATCATGATTAAGGCCCAAAACGTTTTGTTTACAGAAGTCCAGGATCAAGACAAATCTGCTCATGTTTTTTGACAAACGTGATTTACAAGGAACCGGTACCTGAAGTGGGGAGAGAGAGAGTCAATGTTGCAGTCTACGTACAGATGCTACAAAGACTGTTGAAGAGCATTTCCTAGGTAAGGCCGCAATTTCGAGAGAAAAGCAACTGGTTCTTGATGCACAACACTGCCCCCACCCATTCATAACATTGTGAAGGCATTTTTGACAAAACATGGTGTTTTATAGATCAACCATCCACCCTACTCTCCCAATCTAGCACCAGTGGATTTCTTCTTCTATCTCAAGGTAAAAACTGCCCTCAAAGGAAAGAGAGTTCAGGTTGTTGAAGACATAAAGAAAAATGTAACTGCCAACCTGAACATCATCTCTCTTTGTTTGCCTCTGCTGACTCTTTTCAGAAACTTTTAGAATGGTGTAATAAATGCATTCAATCAGGTGGTGATTACTTTGAATAAAAATAAAATTATTTTCAAGCTCCTTTGTGTCCTTTTTATTGTACCATTCTGGGAACTTTATTGCCACACCTTGTATATACCTACCATCATTTATGTTAAGGCTATTTCTGGTTCTGCATACATTCTCTCTTTTTAATTAGTGTCATTTGAATATTGTAACTGTATTTTTGATATAAAATTATTTTAATATTGTTCACTATAGGCAAGAATTATTTTTATAATCCCATTCTTAATCTCCAATGGCTTCACTTATACAGTTGAAGCTCTATATAACAACACCTGTGGGGAATGAAAGAAACTGTTGTTATATTGGAAGGATGTTATATTGATTGTTCATAAAATCAGCAACAAAACAAGTAAAAGCTTGAAAATTTAATGTAATTCTATTAATACAATATAGTATAATCTTATTTATATGTACTACAATATTAAAAAAGAAAATTATGATTGTAAATTTTGCATTGATTTGTAGAGTGCAGTAGGGTTACAATTAAATTGTAAATTTCACTACATTGGCCTAACAAAAGAATTGTTTCCTACTTTAAAATGATCCATCAAAACATGCTGTTTCAATGGTAGAGCATCTTTTAAAAGGAATTATGAAGGTGCACAATAGCAGTTATTTCACTTTTGCAGTAGGCTGTCCTTGAAAAAATTGACATACAAGTTCTAAACCTTGATGAGCATCTTTTACTGAAACTTCTTGTTCAACCACAGTAGGTTCTGCATCTTCATCACTACAAATTTCAGAAGATTCCATTACGTCTGAAATGAGTCCCTCTTCATTCGTGCATATCTTGAAACATTCAATGTCCGCATCCACTTCTGCATAATCTTTGAAACTTAGTTTTCCTGTAAGTTTTGGTGATGATGCACATGCTCAAATATTTCTTCCCTATTTATCAGACTGTTCTTTGCAATTAATAGAGGAAGAAGCATGAGAAACTTCACACATTTAAGGCGGTATATCCAGCATGTTTGAAGCGGTTGGCAATCACGTTTTCATCAACTTCATTCCATGCTGAAACACATTGCTTGCAGAATGTCAATTTTGCATTGAATTTTGCTTTCAAGACATAGCACAATTTTGTTTAATAGCATTCTTCGGTAGTTTTCTTAAAACACCGTATTTTACCTTGATCAAGTAGCCGAAGAACTGACATCATATTTGGTGGCAGTTACTCGACAGCGATTGCATGTAGGTCATTTACTTGACATGAGGGGTGCTGTTATTTACAAACAGCAAAATTTTCCTATTCTTCTCACTTATCCTGTGATCTAGGTCTCTGATAGATTCTTCGTAGATTTGTTATGTCATCCATGCCCTTTGGTTTGCTTGATACATAGCCGGTAATGCCTTCACACCTTTAAAGCACCGAGGCTTCTGGGCTTTTCCCAATGATTAAAAGAGGAAGCTGCTCTGTTCCAGACATGTTTGCTGCTAGGAGAACGGTAATCTGTTGTTTACTGTTCCGCTGCTGCATTTCTTGCCTTTAAATGTAAGTGTCTTTTCCAGTAGCAATTTAAAGAAGAGTCCAGTTTCATCAGCATTGAAAATGTCATTGTGGTCATATGTCAGCAAAACACTTAAAACGATTTTCCTTCCATTCCTTTGTAGCATAAATGTCCATGGCTGCACTTTCGCAGTTTTTTTTTTTTTTTTTGAAAGACAAGCCATTACGAGTCTCAAATTTCTGGAACCATCCATCTGAACTTTTAAATTCTTCGATATCCATTCAATGCACAAACGATTCAGCCTTAGCTTTTAAAAGATTACCATCTGCATGCATCATCATTAGCCATTCCAAAAGTACCTTTTCAAGATCATATACTTTGCCTTTTGTGCTCAAATCCTACCCAGTGCAGCTGATTTCTCTAAACTTTCAATCTTTTTCTAATCTTTCAGAATATGAACAGAGTACTCTTAGAAATGCTGAACTGTTTGGAGATGAGATGCCAGTCTTAGAATGCACACTATTGTCTATAGCTTGCAAAATCCTAATTTTATCTGTGATTGGCAACGCTATCCACTTTCTTGGAGCCATGCCATTAAATATACACTGTAACTAATGAAATCAACTGCTAGCCGATGTTCATTTCATTACCGCACTGCAAGAAGAGAGATGGGAAATCTTAACAAATCATTTCTTATTGTCAGATTGCAAGCTCGCCAATTACTTTAATATATTTGAAGCATTCTGTCATTTTTAAATCTGAATATTTTAATAAAAAATAAAAATTCAGATTAAGAGATAGAAATATATGGTCATTATAGAGAAATCCTTTTATTTTCAAGGTCATACTGAATATAAAATAGCATTAGGTTAATGAGAAATTGGCCGGGACCAACCACATAGGACGTTATAATGTGTTGGGACGTTAAAAAGAGGGTTGCTATAAAGAGCTTCGACTGTATTACTAACTCTGCAAATTATTGTAAATATTACTAATTGAAATGTCAATTTTTTATAATGTTCCAGTGCAATAAAGTGTGGTTATTTCATAGTGATTACACATGCTTTAATAGTCATTTGAACAACTATATTATTAATAACACTGTTTAGTAGGGTATTACCAGATGTTCCCAAAATTGATTATTGTTTCCAGAATGGCAACTCACAAGAATTGTGGATGAGCACATACTTGAGATTACTACTTCCAGCTCAGTATTCTGTATATTACATGATGAATGTTCTTGAAATGGTTAACAGTGACATATTCATTTACTGCTACTGTGGCTGCATTAGTGTGAATGTCATTGGCATAGCTATGCTAATTTATGATTTTTTAAAGATACAACTACAATTTTATTTATCTACATACACTGGCCAAAAAAAACAAGCCTTTGTAGCAAAACAGTCACAGACAGAAGAAATGCAAATAGATGCAAAATAAAACTGTGACATGTGAAGATGTGTTGCCTCATTGAGTTTAGACTGCACAGGCTGTTTGACTGCAGTAATCTCAAACCAGAATGGGGAAAACACGTGATCTATCAGACTTTGAAAAAAAAGGTTTTATTGTGGCTACATGTTTACAGGAGCCATGATTCAAGAAATGGAAAACATAACTGGTTTGTCAAAAGCATCCTTCTCAAAGGTTTTTAATGACTGGAAGCAAGCAGTTCTTCCACATCTTAAAGGTGTAAATGTGGCAGAAAAACAGTACATCCAGTGTGCAACAACTGAATTCAATCAAGGCCAGAACTGCCCTATTTCAGCCTGTACCGTGCACAGGAAATTGAAGAAATTGAGTATTGGCAGTCACCTGCTATTTGGAAGCCACTTGTTTCAGATTAAAACAGAAAAATCGGCTCACAGTGGTGCCGAGAATGTCATGATTGGAGAGTAGAACAATGGAAGAAAGTCATGTGACCAGACAAATCATGATTCACTTTGTTTTGCACTGATGATAGGCAGAGAGTGTGGCAAGAGCCTCATGAAGTGATGGATCTTGCTTGCCATGTTAAGACAACCCAAGCATCTGGAGTGGCATCATGTATGGGGAATGTTTTTTTGGCAGGGACTGGGTCTACTGTTACTGTGAAAAGTCAAATATCATCCACAGAGTACCTGAATTTTGTATCAGATCTGCTGCACACTGCAATGTTACACTTTTATCCCGAAGGTGATGGCCACTTTATGGATGATAATGCAACAGTGCATTTTGCCAGAATTGTTTGGAGAACATGACACAGATTTCCACCATCTTCCTTGGCCCCACATTCACCTGATCTTAATCCTGTTGAGAATGTGTGGGATATGCTAGAGAGAGATATTTGGCAATGAAGTCTTCTTCCTTCAACTTTGTTGCAACTACAGCAGACTCTCGATTTACTGGGATCAGATTAACCGGGACACTTTAAGACTCCAAATAAAAAAATAAAAATCAACCAAAAATCATAAAATTCAAGTAATAACTAGAACTTGTCGCTCTTAAAACAAAAAAAAAAAAAAAAAAAAAGGAGAAGAAATGTTTAGTTTGTTTTAGTGTGTCGCATCGATTGTTGTGTTCCGTTCCACCGCAAAATGTCTTTTTGCGTCTTTCGTTATTTATGTCAGGGATGTCAATTTTTTTTATAGTAAATAATGTTTTTTTGTTTAGAAATTGCAAAAATGATGGGTAAATGCAAAGGAGTTGCTCTTTCAGTTAAACAGAAACTTGAAATTATTCAAAAGTTTGAAAACGGTGCATCCGTTAAATCTTTAATGATGAACCATTATAATGTTGGTGACCAAACCATACGTAACATCATAAAAAATAAAGGGATGCTATTAGATTTAATATCGACATCGCAAAAAATAAAGGAAAGCATCTTATTGGACACGCGAGTAGTACATGGTAAGTTTTTTATCTATCGGCATATTTTTTACGTAGGTTGCCGAACATTTTTCGATACAGTTAGTCCCTGACTTACGCAACTTCGGACTGACGTAAGTTTTTTTTCACTAAAAAAAAAATTTTTTTTTTTTTTTTTTTAGGATTGTAAAATTTAAAACAAACAAAAAAAAAAAAACCATAAAATAAGCAATCAATAAAGACGATCACAGCATGCACAAATTGCATAAGTGAGATACGGAGCAACAAGCAAAAAAATAGGAAAGAAGAGAAGATTCTTACAATTTATTTATGTTTTTTTTTTTTTTTATATGACTGAAGATTTTAGTGAAGGGGACACACATTTCACCATAATAACGCAAAAAGCCACAGAATTGCAGTTATCGGTATTTTTGCAAATGCAATAAGATGAGTTTACTACCGTTTATAATTAGATGCACGAACAGAAAAGCCCAATAACACAGAAAGTGTGCAAATTGTTTTTTGTTTTTTTGTAGTGACCTTCAGAAATGTGCTTAAGTAAAATGTGAGCTCACGCAGGGTGATAATAGTGAGTTTTTGCCTTAAGCCTGTAAAGTTCGTTACAGAAAATTCATTTTGACCATTATCACGGTGCTGACTAAGAGAATAAGTGACAGCGGTACTAGTAAATCTACCAAGAAAAGGAAAGCAATCGATTTGGATCAGAAAATTAAACTAATAATCAAGTATCGTGCTGAATTCAGATTTGTTAGTAATAATATAGTAGAATTATGTTATTAGTCAATCCTGAGTTACGTAAAACTCGACAAAATGAGAAGTCCTGAAGAGATCTCTTACGTATGTCAGGGACTTCTGTATTTTTGGATTAACCGGGAAATCAATTATCCGGGATTTGTTTTTTACCATCTATCCCGGAAAATCGAGAGTCTACTGTATGTGATATTTTGCTGGAAGAATTGTTAAAATTAGACCAAAAATGGCTGAAAACACCGTTTAGAATCCATGCTGTGCCACACACTTGCTGTTATTTGAAACAAAGGTGGCCCGATTCGATACTAAATAAAGGTTTGTGTTTGTTTTTTTGTGCGCTGGTGTTTGTAAATCAGTTATTATAAGAGTGTTTTATATAAGACTTTTGGATGATAAATTATAAAATAAAATAGCTAATGCTATTTGGATTTATTCAAATTATAGAGTTCATCATCATCATCATCACCCATTTTCAATCCATTGCAGGATGAAGGCCTCTCCAGCAACTTTCCAGTTCCTTCTGTTTTGAGCACTGGCCATCCATTTACTACCCAAAAACTCATGAATTTCATCTATCCATCTCCGTCTTTGTCTTCCAGGTTTTCTTCTAGCTCCTCTTGGGTACCATTCTGTTATTTTCTTAGTCCATCTGTCATCATGTCTTCGAGCTATGTGTCCTGCCCAAGACCATTTTAGTTCTTTAGTTTTGATAAGAATGTCCTCCTTTACTTGAGTTTGCTGCCTAATCCATGTGTTTCTCTTCTTATCTAACAGTCTGATTCCCAATATAATTCGTTTCATTCTTTGCTGTGTAGTTCTCAGCTTCTCTTCCATTCTTTTGGTGAGTGACCAAGTTTCACTTCCATAAGTCATGGTGGGGAGTATACATTGGTTCATTATTTTACGTTTCAGTCGGACGCCTCCGTAGCCAGGTGGGAAGGAGCAGCAGTGCGTAGCACACGCTTCTTGATTAGACCGGGGTTCGAGCCCGTCACCACCAAATACGGAGGATGCGGAAAGGTCAGGGGATGACCACCGCATATCCCGGAGCAATATGGCCTTAGTTGCTAATGCTCCTAAAAACCAAAAAAATAACAAATAACAAATAAATAACGTTTCAGACAAACTGGGATATTGCTCTTCAGTATGTGACTATATTTCCTGAATGCTATCCATCCAAAATTTATTCTTCTCTTGACTTCCAGCCATTTATCATTATTACAGCTAATAACTTGTCCCAGATAAGTATATGACTCCACCTTTTCAATTACTGCTCCTTCAATCATTATTTCCCTTTCCGTGGCATACTTGTTCATTGTTACTTTTGTTTTAGCCATATTCATCTTAAGTCTAAAATCCTTACTAACTGGGCATAACTGATTAAAATTTTCCTCTAATTCTTTGGGATCGTGGCTTATAACCACATTGTCATCTGCAAATCGTAAATGGTTTAGGTACTCTCCGTTCACATTGACTCCTTTCTGCGACCAGTCTAATCTTCTGAAAGCTTCCTCAAGGGCAGCAGTAAACAGCTTCGGAGATATTGTGTCTCCTTGTCAAACTCCTTTCTCGATTTTAAATTTGCTGCTGTCTTTGTCTAGTCTAATAAAGGAGGTAGCACTCTCATATATTTTCTTCAAAATCATAATATATGGAGGCGCCTCCGTAGCCAGGTGGGAAGAAGCAGCAGTGCATAGCACACGCTTCTTGATTAGACCGGGGTTCGAGCCCGTCACCACCAAATATGGAGGATGCAGAAAGGTCAGGGAATGACCACCGCATATCCCGGAGCAATATGGCCTTAGTTGCTAATGCTCCTAAAAACCAAAAACAACAACAACATAATATATGGGGTATCTATGCCTTGTCTTTCCAGTGCCCGAAACATTGCCTTATGCTGTATGGAGTCAAATGCCTTTTCATAATCCACAAATGCCAGGCATAATGGTGTTTTATATTCATTTGCTTTCTCCATTAGCTGTGATATTACGTGAAGGTGATCCATAGTTGAGAATCCTGTCCTAAAGCCAGCTTGCTCTTTCGGTTGATTCTCATCAAGTATTCTTTCTAATCTGTTAGTAATGACCCTTGTGAACAACTTGTAGATGTGGGATAACAAGCTAATTGGTCTATAATTTCCAATTTCTGATTTATCTCCTTTCTTATGCAGCAAAACTATGATTGCATTATTCCACTGCTTAGGTGTCACACCTTTTCTAATGCACTTTGTGAATAGCCTTGCCAGTTTTTGTGTTATGTCTCTTCCCAATTTTAACAACTCTACAGTAACTTCATCTTCCCTCGGGGCTTTCCGATTCTTCATTTTCTTCAATGCATGTTCTACCTCATCAGGAAGAATATCGGGTATGTCGTATGTGTTGCTACTTTGCAATCCATCTTCCCCACTGCTGGTATCATTCCCTCGCTCCTTGTATAATTCTCTATAGTAGTCTTCTGCTATTTGAATTATGCCTTCTCTGCTGTTTATAAGTACACCATCGCTATTCTTCAGTTTCAGTATCATTTGTCTTTCTGTATTACTGCTCATGGCTGCTGATTTAAATCCTTTGTTTTCCTTTAATGCTTGTTCTACTTTTCTTGTGTTAAATCTTATGTCCTCTCTGAGTCTCTTTCTAATGGCTTTGCATAACTCAGTATACTCAATTATAGAGTTAGGAGGACTATCCTGTTTTCCCTTAAGTTTTATTGTGGTCATTAGGATTTAAATTGCTTAGTTAGTTCAATGGTCATAATGCTAACATCAGAGCAAACTTTACCTTTCAGTGACTTGCCTTGGCATTGTGCTACTTTCAAACAAATTTGTTTGAAAGTAGTGCAACTGGCAGATAAACCATTTGGTAAAATGTCATTACATTTCCAAAAGATTAATAATAACTAAATGACAGATTAATTATTAATTAATATGCTATACCTGTAATTTCATGATTACTTAAATAAATTCATAATTTCATTTATTTAATAATTATTATTATTATTTAATTTTGTGCCTGGAATTTGAAGGTGGAAAAACATGGTAGCCTTACTATTTAATGTTATCTTTTACTTATTTATATAGTAAATGATCACATACAGCCATGTATTAACTCAGAATCTGTATATGAATTTAATATGACTATGCTTATATAAAAATCATTCTCTTTACTAGTCTATATGGTGAGAGGTTTTTTTGTAAATCTTTAAAACTATTTTATTTTGTATTAATAAAATTATTTCCTTTGTAGTACAAAATGTTATCTGTGAATCAAGAAAATGTTCAAGATCATATGTACAGTTCTGAGCCATTAGACTGGCCATTCTTAACAAGAGGCATTGCTTATTGGGTCAGTCCACATAGTAATGTAAGTAAATACATTACCTTTTTTTTGAAAATGTTTAAAGGTGTATAATGTTTGTATGCATAACTTGGTTTGTTTATAATTAAATGAAAAATCATATTTAAAAGATATTTTATTAAAAAATACAGAAAAATCATGGTGCATAGCTTGCATTCATATTACGTGTAAGTTATGCTCCACAATTAATATTAATGTTTGTATATTTATTGTTTAATGTTTGTATATAAATTAAAGACAAATTACAAAAGAGAAAAATGTGCTGTTTTGAGTAATCTTTCAAAATATAGACCTGATTATTTAAAATGTAGGGGGCTGCAGAGCACTTACATACACAGTGAGCACTTACATACACTGTATTTACTAGTCACACTATACTGCATTTGATTTGCATAATTTTGCACAAGGCCACTCTAGCTGAGTAGTCAAGCATGAGGGAAATGTAAGCATACATGCTTGAGTTACTATGGTTCAAGTCTGTGTGACTAGTAAATACAGTGATGTTTATTCTCTATATCTTGTGAACTTCTTTGCCCTTGTGTAGTCATCCCACAATTGTCAGTAATTTTGGAACACAGTCAGGAAAGTGTAATTGCTGTAAGTTACGAATTTTTATTTTTAATATTACATTCAAATATGTGTGAGTTTCTCTAAAACAGGTAGAAAGGTTGAGGGGGTTGTAATCTTTCCAAATATCATCCATTCTCAACATTTCCCACCGTTGAAATGTAGTGTTGATGAATATAATAATGCTGTACAGATGGTCTTAAATAAAAAAAAAAATTGGCCTGACCGTGTACTGTGCAGTCTTGTGTACTCAGATTCCTTCAATGTAGTGTGTGTGCGTGGTGCACTCAACAGAAGAAACCAACAGCTCTCACCCTCTTATCACTACTTTTATGAAACTCTCCAAAAGATTCCAGATCACCAGGTTTTGTTGGATCTTTGGACATTCAGGAGTTAGTGGAAAAGAACAGGATTATGCAGCAAGTAACAACAAATGCAGCAACAAAATACAACCTTAAAAATATCACACACTGATTACAAGCAGTAATTCAAGACAGATGCAGAGATGAATAACAATGAATATGGCAAAATCAAATCTGCAATAAACTCTTCCAGAAGAAAACAGGACCTCCAGCCTTGGAAATAGCAGTTGACAAACAAACAGGCAGGAAATTGTTTCTGCTATATTGTGGATGAGATGCATCCACTTGACTTTCCCCTTTCTACTTATGAGAAAAAAAAATTCAAATTATTATTTTAATGGCACTAGAGCCTGTTGTGCATATCTATTATTTATTGTAGAAGTGTATATTTGTGGATTGATTTGCATGTTGTGCAAGCTGAAAAACCTGCAAGAAATCAGGGAGAGGCAGGGGGAACCCTACTTCCTCTGTCTCAAATTGTCTAAATACAGCCTTGATTAAAGAAGACTTTAGAAATTCCTTTAGTTATCAATTGGAATTGAATCTAGACTTCTTTAAATAAATGACAGAAGACAATGTATCATACCAGTTAAGTTGCCACAGACAGAAGATCCACCCACTGCAGTGTGTCAGCTGTTACACACCCATATGGCATATTATTCTTGACTGTCCACTGTTCACAAGAGGGTACCAAAATGTTTTCCCTTACTGACTAGCAGAGGAAGTATCCTCACCCTATAACAAATCTTAGATGATAGTTACTACATCTGCATAGTTGCAAACATACAGATTTACAATGGAGAATCCATCTGTTTTTCACTCAATATGACTCTTCTTCTTTTCCTCACCATTGTAATATGGTTGCTGACAAACAGTTTCTTCACCTTTTTGCAAAAACTCTGTTTTTTTTTCATCTTTTTTTTATTTTTACAAAAAATTATAAAACAATATTAAAATTGGAAAATTTTTTTTAAAAAAAATTGTGAATTTCTGCTTATTTTATTTAACAAATTGGCTATCAGGTGTGCTGTGGTAGTCTACATTGCAAAATAGAAATGTTCAATGTGCAATCACTTTGTAATTTGTGTAGGGCAAAGCTAATTACTAATGTCTTTCAGTAAGATGCCAAAAAAATATGACATAAAATTTTAGAACATATATGCAAGTTTTTTCATGTTTAAAATCTGAAAATGATATGTTTGCTTTGTATACTGTATGTAGATGTAATTTTTCAATTTTAGGTCACATATTTCACTTTTCCATATAATTGCCAACAACATTTAAGCACTTGCTGTACCAAGGGGCCAATTTTTGTACTCCCCCCCATCATGGAAGATTACCGCTTGATCTTTTAACCATTTGTGACTTAAATGTTCACTTCTTTGTCATCTTCAAACTTTTTTCTAGCCATGTGCTTCTTCAATTCAAAAAGATATGATAATCACTATATGCCAGGTCTGAGCTATGTGGCAGGGGGTCAAAGATTTGCATTTATTGTGCAATAAGCAAATGTACTCAGAAAGTAAACCACCTTTTGTTCTGAATAGCTCAGAATGGTTTCTGTAGTTTTGCAGTACGTATATGCATTTACCAGTAAGGCTCTTTTCTGTCCCACAAAGCAGTAGCCATGATTTTTCTTGCTGAAATTGTTTGAAATCATCCTTTATTCAAGCCAAGCCTGTATATTTACACTGTAGTGATTGGTGTTTACTCTCTTGGGTGTTATGACCAACCCAGGTCTCATTGCTAGTCACTGTTCTGTCTAACAAAGAATCACTTTCATCCATGTAACACTGCAAAAACATTAATGCACCTGCTACTCATTTTGCACTGTGAGCTGGTTAACATTTTCAGTACTGATCTGTAGTTCAGATGCTGTTTCACAATTTCATGAAGCAAGTTACCTTGAGGTACACAGGAAAGTTGTTATGAAGATCAGTTGTTATGAAGATCTTCATAACAACTTTCTTCATGTTATGAAGAAAGTTGTTATGAAGATCTTGAGGTACACAGGAAAGTTGTTATGAAGATGTTCATCTCCTGAATTCTTTCATCAATTCTGTGAACCAGATTGTGTCATCAATAATGGTGGTCTTCCACTCCTTTTTTCTCAGGGACACCAGTCTTCCTTTCATAAAATGCATGCACCACTTTGCTACATTTTGGAAATTCATATCATTTTCTTCATAAGTCTACTAACTGATGATGAATATCAGCAGGCCTAACATTCCTAGACAATTTTAAAAATTTGATAATGGAATGAATTTCACATTTAGTAGGATATTCAATAGGCATATTCATTATTAATGTTTAGATATGGCATCAACCAGAAAAGAAAAAATCACTATGAACATAGTGAACGACACAAGGCATTTACAATAAAACTAAACCAGTATATCGTGTGTTAGCTAATGATAGCACACATTATGTAGTATGATTGGTCATCACGGCAACCTCCACTTATTTGTAAGGTTACTTATGTTTGGGATCTTTACTTTCTGGACATGCCTCCTGTATATATGCATGTGTGTGTGAATATATATAATTTTTTTTCATTACAGGAACTTCCCGACTTACGTAATACTCGACTTTACATAAGTTTTTTCCGGTCGGTGCAAACTGAAAAAATATGAAAACGTATTTTGCATCTGTAGGGATAAATGGAGGTATTGTGAAAATATGTTAATGTGAACCCAATAACACATTGGTTTTTTTTTGGTAATTTGTTCCAAGACCTTGGAAGTTGAAATTTTCACTATATTACTAAGCTATTTATCTCTCTAAAAGCACTACCCATTCATCGTTATCATATGTTCCCGTTGTAAGAATCAATTTTTGAACGCCTTTGTGATATTTTTCTAAAACACATTTCTGAAGGTCACGACCATAAAACAATAAAACAATTTGCACTTTCTGGTTTATTGGGCTTTTCTGTTAGTGCAAACTATTATAAATGGGTAGTAAACGTGATCTTATTGCTTTTCCGATGATACCAATAACTGCAGTTGTGTGTGGGTGAAATGTGTTCCCCTTCACTGAAATCTTTAATCATATAAAAAACAAATTTTCAGAATCTTCTCTTCATTCCTATTTACGTATTACAATGGTGAAGGGAGAGGGACCAACGGAAAGTGCAAGTGGTGGTAATGCCAGGAAATGAAACAAAATTGATGTAGAAATGAAGATGAAAATGATTAAGAAGTACGAAGCAGAACAAAGTTTGTCATCTATTGCAAGGGAATTAGGTCTCGCTGCTTCAACAGTGAATACTATTTTAAAGGACAGTCCACGTATAAAAGAACATATCAAAGGATCAACGCACTTAAGATCAACAGTGATCACAAAACAGCATTCAGGTGCTATATCGAAGATGGAAAATCAGATTCAGAAGCGAGTGCCCGAGTCTAATGACCATTCAAGCAAAAGCAAGAAGTATTTATGAAGATATTAGGGATAAGTACGGCAACCTCAACCCAACCCAAGTTTGTGGCAAGCAACGGGTGGTTTAATAGGTTCAAGCATCCCTCTGGTTTCCACAACATCAAAAAAGTATGCAGTGAAGTCACCAGTGCTGATTCTGCAGCTGCAAAGAAATTTTGTGATGTGTTGGAAAAAATTATTGATGAAGGCTATTCAACACAGCAAATTTTTAATGTTGACAAGACTGCTCTGTACTGGAAAAAAATGCATTGCCAAAGAAGAAAAGACAATGCCAGGTTTCAAGGCTTCAAAAGATAGAGCCATGCTCTTGCTTGGGGTTAATGCAGTGGGAGATTACAGATTAAAACCACTGCTTGTGTACCATTCTGGAAATCCTCGTGCATTAAGGGCATCAATAAGGCCACCCTACCCGTGCATTTCTGATTGAACCAGAGAGCATGGATAATAATATCTCTCTTTGAGGATTGGTTTAAATGCTGCTTCATTCCCGAGGTTGAAAAATATATTGTAAAGACAACATTCCTTTCAAGATTTTTCTTCTATTAGATAATGCTCCTGGACATCCTAGGCATCTAGATGATTTCAATGCGAACGTGAGAGTCATATTTCTACTGCCAAACACGACTTCACTCATTCAATCTATGGATCAGGGTATTATTTCGAATTTAAAAGCATACTATTTACGCACAACATTTGCTCAGGCATTGTCTGCAGTAGACGATGAGAAAAATTTTACATTAAGAGACTTTTGGAAATCTTACAATATTTACCACGCCATCTTAAACATTAATAAGGCCTGGGTGGAAATTACTAAAAGTTGTTTAAATGGCGCATGGAAGAAAATACGCCCATGTCATGTAAAAGGATTTGAAAGGAAGGATTTGAAAAAGATGAATCATATGAAGAGGCTACAGATAAGATTATAAAGTTTGCAGAGATACTTCAGTTGGAGGTTGATACCAAAGATGTGGAGGAGTTAATAGAGGAAGAAGAGAAGGAATTATCTAACGAAGAACTTATTAACTTGCAGGCAGTGATAGTGAAAGAAGAAAATGCTGACAAAGCTGAAGATGAACAAAATGAGGAGCCGAGATGATTCATCACCAGAGAGATGGCAATGGCATTTCGTAAAATTGCATTGGCAATGGCGAGGTTTGAGAAGATGGATCCTGACAGCGAACGATTCTTAAAAGTTAACAGAGGGGTAAATGATATGCTTGCTTGCTTACTACAAAGAAATCTACGACAAAAAAGAAAAGAGCCACTGTCCAGTCATCCATTAATATGTTCTTTCGTAAGGTTGAGCGGCCAACCCCTACTAAATCTCCACAGCCCTCAACCTATGCAGTGGCATGCTAATCAGCTGAAGACGTCGATTCTGGCAATGATGCTCGATAGGTAAAACTTACTGACATGCCTATCTCCTCTCTTATTTTGTAATTTTTTGTGCATGAGATAAAAAATTTAATAAATACAATAAATAATTCTATTTCCATGTTCATCGAACATTTCTTTTTTGATTCAATCAATTCAGTGAGCACAGTTTCGAGTGCTGCACAAGCATGGGGGAAATTCTGACTTGCGTAGCATTCCACAGAATGCAACCCCTACATAAGTTGGAGAGTTGCTGTATTCTATTTTCACTAATTTTTTTGTTCATAATTTGCATTCGTTTTTCATTTGAAGATTGTAAATGAAATTGTATGGTCAAAACTCAATATTGCTTTCAATTTTATTCATTTTAAGTGAGTTTTCAGTATTATTTATTTATTTTTTTTCATATTCATACATTCCATATTTTAATAATGATATCACACTTTTCATCCTCTTTAGGCTCAGATTCATCTCTTGGGAAACCTTGTGATATGGTATTCAGCAACATTTTCAGTATTTCTTTACGTTGGTTTACTGTGTTTCTACCTTCTGAGAAGACGAAGACTTTGTTATGATATTTCTTCAGGTCAGAACCAAATAAAAATAATAAATTTAAAACTTCAGAAAAAAAGTAAATTAGTATCCTTTTATTAGTATACTTGTAAGTTAACATTTAACAACAAATAACTTTTATATGTGGGTAGATAAATCAGTACATGATAGAAAAAAAAAATTATGAATTTTGTGATTTGCAGATCATTAAAGGCCTTCTGTTGTTAGAATTCATAATAAAATAAAATGTTTTGGTGTGGCAGCAACCAGAAAAGAAAAAAGTCACTATGAAGTCTAGTTCCTTAAAATTTTGTAGTTAATTTCTTTCTTTGCTGGTTGGAACCACATCCAAGCATTTTATTTTATGTCATGCAGTTGAATGTGAAAAGAATGAGAATTTACTTCTAATGTAGTCATAGAAGGGAATGTTTTAAAATGCAGGTAATCAATTATTGATGACAAACTCTTCTCTGCATTAAATAAACTGATTTATTTTGGATTTAACTGAACATAACAATAATGTGGAATAATAAAATTATGTTTTAATACAACTCTGTGTACCTTTCTCAGTGATAAAGCTAAAATATTTAACTATTTTGTTAATATTGCAGAATCCAAAACATGCTGGGACAAAGGAATAAAAACAAGAAAACTACAAAACTTGGACAGATCCTACTTACATCCATTCTGATGACTGCCATTTGAATGTGGTGGTGGTGGTGGTAGTAGTGGCAGAAAGAATTAGAGAAAAGTCATATGCAAGCAGCAATACATTGAACAATGTAAGAGAAATGATGTTCACTGAAAAATGTTAGTATCAAAATGAATTCTGATGTGCAAAGAGAATTCAGCTTTAATAGGAAGACAGTTTCATTTTTCTTATTAATTCAATAAAAAATAATTTTTGATTAAATTCAAAGCAATGTATTTGACCCAGAAAGTAGATGAGAGAAATAGTGAGAGAAGTTCGGATTGTGCAAGGAAGTCCTTTCAAAAATCTGTGCTGTGACTATTCAATTTCAGTTGAGCTGCTGCACTATTGTCTAGTCTATCTGTCCAATAGTTTTATAAATTTCTGAAGCATGCAGCTGCATTCTTTGAATTTAATATGGATTAAAACTTCTTACACCATTTGACATCTTTTATATTCTGTAATAAAATCACTTGATTACATATGAAAGAGCTGGGTTATGGCTTTAGGATGCCTAGTCACCCACCAATGAAGAGACTCTTTGAAATGACACTGTATTGAGAATAACATGATGCTCTATTGAGAATAATTAATAATCTCCTTGGGGAAGTGTTACTCATTTGAAGTTTAAGGCTAAGACTGCTTATTGCGAAAGGACTCACAGTATGAGATGCTGTATGATGATACATGCCCTTTGTGCAGACTAATATTTTACATAATTATATACAAAATGATACTATGCACTGGTTTGTGTTGAGGGTATGTTTTATGTGTATTTATTTAAAATTTGACTTAGGCCTGATGTAGCCAAGTGATCAGGAGCACGAGTGCAGTAACACACACTCTTTGAGTGGACCGGGGTTCAAGTCCGTGACTGCTAAATACAATTAACATTTATATTGATTGATTTATTGTAAACTCCACTGACCTGGTGGCATGCTGGAGTATAAACAAGAACATTTGATTAATAATAATAATTATTATTATTTTGGATGCTAAAATATTACAGAACTAAGCAAACACTTAGTTCCAATATGTTTTGGTCCTTGGACATTGTTAAGTTGTGCACATACTTTAGATGTTGAGTACAAACTAATTTTTGTTTTGCTTTTTCGCTTTTGTTTACTCTTTCCAGATAGACCTCAAAACAGTTTTACTATATAACAGATATATCTTTCCCCATGTGCCAGCTGGATATTGAAAGAGACACATGAAATACTTAAGGTTCTGTTTATTACCTTCAGCATATTCATATTTTGAAAAATATGGCCTCAAATTTTATGCACAATTCAGCTAGTATGAGATCTTAAAGTCACGTGGCTAGTATACCTGCTACCCAGATTTATAAAATATTGCTACTTCTTGTGTGAGCGGTATATTCAAGCCAGGTAATCTCATCACATGGTAAAAAAGTAGAAAGAAAGGAAAAAAAAAAAAATCCATATGTCATTAGCTTCCAGTGACTCCATAGAAAATATATTTACTATTACTGCTTATAAAGCTGGGACTGAGACCATGAAGTACCTTAAGACAAAATTTCCTATTCAGGCTAAGGAAAGAAGGTTATTTGTAAACAGTAGATATCAGGGAACTCATCAAATGCTGTATTAAAGAACCTTAACCCATCACAGCCTTGAAATAACACAGGTTCCAAATTCCTGTTTTTTCCAATTAAGATAAAAAAGGAAACAAATCAGTGTTAATGTAACAGTTTTATTTCATAATTTAAAGAATACTTGAGATGTCTTGAGGTTTGTAACCATTTTGGCTACTGCTAATAACTCATTATCTTAATTGAAAGATATAAATTATCAATTGTAACAAAGTGTGACAAAGTTATTATATAAAAATATCCAAAAATATTTTTGCTTAAATTTTTCATAATGTTTTGTTAGGAATTCTTAAGGTTATTACTATTTCGTAATGCTCTTTTTATTTCCCAGATGCTTGGCACAAGTTTTGTTTGTCCGGTCAGGTATGTCTCCTAGGATATGGGTTACACTTCCTGCCCTACTTCTTAGCAGATCGCACTCTTTTTCTTCATCATTACTTGCCAGCTTTCTTATACAAATTGCTTCTGTTGGCCACACTTCTGGAACATATAGACTACCTCATATGGTTTGTATTATATTTTATGGATTTATTTTAAGATTAATATTTTTAGTGTTGCAAAATCACTTTAATAAGTTAACTAAACAATAAATAAATAAACTATATTCCACATTCTATAATGATTTCATTACACTAAGTACAAGTATTTATTGCTGGCTACTTATTATTTGTTGTCAACAAAAATATGATTATTGTGAAGAACCAAGGAGAATTACTTTCAAAAATCTGAGCGTGAATACTTTATATATATATATTTAAATAATGGCTTAAAAGTTTAACATAAATTTTTGTTTATTTTATTTTACGTTATTTTTATGTTAATTTTTCGCTCTGCATTTTTTGCCATACTACTGGCTATGTTTTAAGTTGTTTTATTTTGAATTATCGGATATATATATATATATATAATCCAATTAATCCAAATATTAAATAGGCAGAAATTAATAAAA
Organism: Mastigoproctus giganteus; assembly: GCF_048544385.1. NCBI lineage: Eukaryota > Metazoa > Arthropoda > Arachnida > Uropygi > Thelyphonidae > Mastigoproctus > Mastigoproctus giganteus. The sequence goes on from NC_143577.1 coordinate 50,804,580, forward strand.
ATTTATATTAAAAATAAATAAGAAAAATAGTAGGAAAGCTAACATCAGTGGCAGCAGAAAAGCACAATCCACTACATGTTGCTTATAATAAGCTAAATTACAATAGGATATTTGCCAGTTGCATGGCAAATCAGTAGAGTGAAAAAGAATTTAACCAAATAAAATAACATAACCATAACAGAAAAATATATATATGAGGGGGGATAAAGAAGAGGGTAGTGTTGCAACGTTCCTAAAATAATTTAGAAAATTAAGCCAGTTAAAAGAAATTTAGTTAGTAGATCGTCATGCTACCCCCATGTAATATATTTTTATTAATTTCTGTCTATTTAATTTTTGGATTATTTTGGATAACAAATTAGGCTATAGATGGCGGTACGAACGCTGCGTTCGTACCGCCATCTATAGCCTAATTTGTTTCTGTATATTTTCAGTTCAACTAGTTTTGTCAGTGGTGTGGTTTAGCCATGCAGTACTAGGCTTTCTGTTTTATTATTTTTCGCTGCATAAGGACCACCGCTATGCAAATCTATTGCATCGGCAGTCTGATCTTAGTATCATTCTGTCGTTGCATGGATTTGTTAAGTATTCGAAATGCAGTGATTCCCTGACTATTATTGCCCTTGTGGTCCTCTGTTGAGATGAGGCATAATGGTCAGTCTATTTTATTTCATTTTATTAATTGGTCATGTAATGTTGTTAGTCTACGTTTCCACTTTAGTGAGATTTTACATAATTCGGAAATGGGTGCCTTCAGGGGGGTGCCGCTAAATTTCTATTAATTGGCTTAATTTTCTAAATTATTTTAGGAACGTTGCAACACTATCCTCTTCTTTATTCCCCCCCCCCCACATATATATTTTTCTGTTATGGTTATGTTATTTTATTTGGTTAAGTTCTTTTTCACTCTACTGGTTTGCCATGCTACTGGCAAATATCCTATTTTAATTCAGCTTATATATATATATCTATATATAGCTTGATTATTTTGTCAGAGTATTCCTGTTATACGTAGTTCTTGTAAATTTACATTTAAATACAGAAGAAATATAAAAATAGTTCGACTTATTTTACTCTTAAAACTGTTGGCAGACAGAAATTAAATGCTTGATTTTAAAAAAAAAATTATGCCTAAAAAACTATATAGTTTGCCTAAATTATTAATGTATAACTTTTATCATTTGTTTTTTCTTTCTAGCTCTATAATGAAATTTACACTACTTAAAACTGTTGGCAGAAATTAAATGCTTTGATCATAAAAATTTTTATGTCTAACAGACTATATAGTTTGCTTGAATTATTATATAATTTTTGTCATTTTTTTTTTTCCCTTTCCAGCTCTGTTCTGAAATCTCCATTACTCAAAAAACTCTTCTATATAGGCATCATTGTATGGCTGTTGGCAGCTGTTTATGTATTTCAACAATTCAGTGTACTCAGTTATGGCACTACTGCACTCTCCGCACAAGATGTGTTGGATTTGCGATGGAAAGATACTTGGGATTTCATTATTCATCGTCCATAAACGGAAAGTGAGAATCATTATATTATGTGAGTTATTCATTGTATTGGTCATGTGAAGAATGTTACGGATTTTTAAGAACAAAAAATCAAAACTTATTTTCTTGATGTGGCAGCTGCAATACAGCCAAGGAGTTGGAAGATTTCCAGGACTTGTGATTGTGCATTTCTTTAAAACATATATAGTGAGTTTTTTGTTTAGCTCGTGTACTTGTTTTATACATTTTTTTTTTCTGTTTTTTTTTTTTGTTTTTGTTTTGTTTTGTTTTGTTTTATTGGACCAACGATCCATATCATACTGCAAACGATCAAGCATTCTGAAGCAGTAGCAAAATCACTCATTGTTATTTCATTAGAACCTAATATAAAATCAAGAAGTCATTATAGAAACTTGATCTCCTGTTTTTTATATACAGTTTTTTAAATTTGGTGAATGAAGTTAAGAAAACCTTGCATTTCTGGTAAATAGTCTTAAATGGTTATTTTTAATAGACATTTTAATAAAACAGAATCAGGAGGAGTAATTTTTAGAGAGAGGTAAAGCAATGCAATGAATGAATATATTATTAAAGAAACATTTCATACATATAGTTTAGGTAACAGCATAAAAACAGCAGTCTTATTTATAAGACATATTGAAATTATACCATAGCCTAATCTAATTATAAGATTTTAGAATTCTTAAATTTTTTTAATATGGATAATATTCTCTTTTTGAAAGGAAAAAAATTTTCAAAAATTTACACTCTATTAAAGAATGTTACTGTCAGTTAAAATTATGCATTTAAAATTGATTTATAAAAATTCATTTGGAAGAAATTGTTAATAAACTAGAAAAATTCACAACTAATGGGATTTTTTAATAAAGAATATATAAAAAGTGATTTATCTTAAGAATATAAGATAAATCTTTACTTAACTTTATATTATAAGATAAATCTTACTTAACTTTATATTCATTTCCCTAGTTTCCTTTTTTTGTAATAATTAAGTGGTGTTTGTATATCCAATTTAAGAATAACCAAAATTTGATTTAAGATTAAAGAAATATTTCATGTATATATAACTAGCAGTTAATTAACTTAGTTGCTAATTCTCTATTTTAATTAGGATATTCGCTGTTAATATTTATTTTAACGTAACTGTATAGCTAGTTGCAATGAGATACAGCCAGTTTTGGAGATAAAAAGACCAAGTATGTTTCATACTGCAAATAATGCAGTATGAAACATGCATGTAAGCTTAACCAGTTAAGTAATAATTAAAAATATACTTAATGCCTTATGCAGTCAAGTAATAATTAACTTAAGCTTTTTTTAAATTATTATTATTACTGTGATAAGGTTAGTACTATATTCAGTATAAAGATTATTTATTGAGATAATATATCTACCTACTACTTATACAAGTTTATATCTTATAACCTTAACAATTTATAAGATATTTCATAATTTAGCCCTTCCTATCATAAATGAATCACAAATAAATATAGAATGGCTGTGCGGTGTAATTCTTGTCCAGGGCTAAGTAAATACTGTTAAGAAGTAGACCATATCTGATAAAGGTTATGTTACTGGTTTGGAATAGCAGGATTCCAAATGAAAGTGCCAATGTAAATTTTATATATATTTACTTAAAATATTAATGTGAGTTTTTAGATTGCTTTATAAATGTCCAAAAATTCATAAGAAATAAATTTTATAGGACTGCATAGCTACCATAGGCAAATAGTAATATATTTTTAAAGAGTTTTAAAAATTTAAATCATTTTTTAAAAATTAAGTAAACTTTAACAAAAAAATTTTATTGCAACATCTTGCTGCTTTCACTTTTGAATTAATAATGCTTATAGCACTGATCATTTCTCCAAAATACTTTTTTTTTCTCTTTTTTTTTTTGAGGATTTTAATGTTAAGAAAAAATACTGATATACCGCTGAGTCAGTATAGGAACACTGATGTGTGTAATGAATCATTTGTCAAAATGAGTCTTAATGAAACATTTATCAAAACCATTTCAAATGACAAACTTTACTATTAGTTGTGCTGATCTCTAAATGACCAGTTAAAATTTATTGAAACATATGTATGAGTATATTAAATATCATAAGATGGTTGCTTACTTATGCAGAAGAAAAATCTTATTGCTAGCACAGCTTAAAACAAAATATAATACCAATTATGTTTTGTCTTATTTTATACTTTTTTATTCATAAATTTAACCTATAGTCAGGTATATGTTGGGGGGGGAAGCTGATAGGCTTGAGAGTGATATGTCTTTTATTCTCTCCATATATGTTGCCTCACCCCACTTGTGATGTCTTTGTCTCCCTAGCCAGGCGGGAAGGAGCAGTAGTGCGTAGCACATGCTTCTTGATTAGACCGGGGTTCGCGCCCGTCACCACCAAATACGGAGGATGTGGAAAGGTCAGGGACCTTTCCGCATCCTCCAATGACCACCGCATATCCCCAGAGCAGTATGGCCTTAGTTGCTAATGCTCCTAAAAACCAAACAACAAACAATTGTGATGTCTTTCAAGGACAGTACCTCTGGTTTCTGCATTAAAAAGTTGACAAATGCGTCTGGAAGTAATTGCTTTGAGAAAAGTTGATTTTCTTCTGTAATATTTTAGTTTTTATAGTTTGGGAAACTTTATTTTGAGTTTCCCAGGGAAATTCAGTGACTTTTTGGATCTGTGTTTTTTTTTTTTTGGTAGTTGTTTGGCGCATCGACTTCTGTGGCCATATTGCACCTCCCAAGGTTTTTGCAGTACTTTGATCCAAGCCCGAGGCGGGAATCGAACCCGCGACCTTTGGGTTGCCGGGCAGGTACTTTTACCCACTCGGCTAGCCCGGTCAGCTTTTTTTGGATCTGTAAGTGGCACTGACATTTTGAGGATAGTTTCCATTCATGCACAAGCTACCATTAGCATAATATTAAGCTACTGAATTAACTGTAAACAAGTTTATTTTATTTAAACAAATGTTTGAAAGCATCATTGTTTAGCATCTTACTTGCATTTCTGTTTTGACCAAAACAAAAAAGAAATATCTATTCATGGCCATATTCTAAGTTTCACTTATTACTATATGAATATGATTGGTATTTTAGCTTCGGAGTGCTTATAGCATCACAGACTGATGAAAAAAATAAATAAAGGTGTGAAATGTATTCATAAGTCTCTAGGTTTGGGAGCCAGATAAACATCAGCATGACTACTAGTATAAAAAAATGTGAAGAAATAACATTGGCAGTTTCTCTTATTATTATTATTATTTCTCTTATTATTATCTCTTATTATTACAGCAATTAGAAATTTTAACTATTTATTCATGCAATGAAATTTTCAGATTATGGTTAACGTCTGCTAAATTACTTGAATTTAACTGTGCCCAAATTTCAAGATCTAATTATTAGTTTTCTTATTTCAAGATCTAATTATTAGTTTTCTTATTTATTACTATAACAATTTTAAATTAATTTTTGTTATTTAATATTAATTAAGTGTAATACTGAATTAAAAAAGCATTCTAATAGTATGCAGTTTTCCCTAGTAAATTTGGATACCTTTAAAAGTTGAAATTTGACTTGACTTATATATAATAAAGAATTTTACTGAAGACAAATATTATTATTATTATTATTATTATTATTATTATTATTACCTGTATATAAAATATTAATTTAAAAATTTCTGAACTTTATGTATGACTTCTAAATACATTAATCAGCTTCATTTATGATTCTTTCAAAATTGCATTTAACAATAAAGTTGCATTTAAGACCATTTTTCTGATCAAAGAATCAAAACAATCAAAGTGAAAATTACTTCCTGTCAAAATATTGTTTGACAGGAAGTAATTTGTCAAAAGGACTATATAGTAGTTAGTTCACTGCCCATTAAAAATCAAAGAATATCTTATTTTAATGGTTTGCCTACATCTTTTCAAATTCCATGTTATTACAATTAGTAAATCACTTTGATATAAAGAATACATCTTATATAGAAGTAAGTTATAATTACCATTAAAGCAATCAATTGACAGTTAAATTAAAATTTATATAATGAAAATAAAATCAATCAAACATTTTAAAACTCAGTTCTTTTCATAAAGTACTGTCTAAACAAATAGTAGAATTTATGAAGCTCTCTAATTTTTAACCACATAACTGTTATTCCTAAACTGTAATTGAGTATGCATGCATCCTAAATCAGTCTTAGGCATTTAAAAAAAAAAAGGAAAAAAAAAAACATATTTTAGTCATGTATCTGGACTTGGAAGGAAAAGCTATTCCATCTTTATTTCAGCTGTGCATCTCAAACTAATTGTAATCATATAATTTGTTTGCTGCCTTGCATCATTTTGCCAATACCAATACTAAATATACCTTTCAGAGCCACAATTTCATACCAACTTTACTTGTGGGAAGTGAGCAGACATAAATCAAAATGCTTGGGCTTGTGTTCAGCTTAGAGGCAAATGCCGTTATCCACAGTTCTAAGTTATCAATATCTTCTTAAATTGTATAGCATCACCAGAATAGGTGATGCTATAGAATTTATACTGAATTGTGAATAACATATTTTGTCTGAGTCAACAGTCAAGTGGTATATGGAAGAAAAACTTCCATTTCAAAAAATAATAACTGTTGCTTGCTTTTAACCCATAGAATTGGGCTGTGCTTGTCTTGTATACAGTATTACAAAGATTATAAAGGTATTTAAATTCAGTAGTTGAAATAAAATCAATATTTGTATGCTTACCTGCATTCAATTTAAATAATGGGGAGATGTGATGCTCTCACTGAAGACCCAGCACCAAGTACTTGACACTAAGGCTCAGGCTTATGTTCAACTTAGGGACAAATATTGTTATCCATGATTCTGCTTAAGTTACAAATATTTTAAATTGTGTATAACATCACCAGAAATACCCCTACAATTCTATAATATTGAGCAGACATATTTTCCAAGGTCAGGTGTATCTTCCTGCACTTGGCAAGAGAATCAGTTTTCATGTCAGATTTTCATTTCAGAAAAACGTGGCCATTAAAAATAACTGAATTATTCTGGCTTGTATTATAATAATAGGTCTATATTTTTGCAGTATCGTACAGTGATATTTTCTTTGGTATTTATTCATAACCTATTTAACATACTAATAGTATAATTAGTATGGAATTATGGAATAATTAGGATGCAATAATTCATGGTTTTAACATATAATGTTTCTGGCATAATATTATAAAATTTCCCAGGTTGGATGCCATTAGAACAATATAAACAGAGCAGTCAAGGGTTAACTAAAGAGGGTTAATAGTTAAATAACAGTTAACTTTTACTGTATAAATGAAGATGATATCACACAATTTCCATATATATTGGCACTTCAGTTCCACATGCAGCCATTATTATTGTCCACAATAATAAAAAATATAATAGTAAACCTTTATTATTACATCAGCAAACAATATTATTTATTTCATTTGCAGATTTACTGTCCACTTTGATTTGTGATCTGATTCACGTATATTAGGCAATTGACTGCAGAAATTCAATCAAGCACAGGAAAGTGACAGAAGCAAAAATAACCAATTTTAAAACAAAACATATATTGAAAAACTTGGCTTTTATTTTAAAGTTTTTATTCTTAAAGTTTTATTCTCAAACTTAAAATTAATTTTAAGTTTGAGAATAATCTTAGTACTTAATTTAAAACTTTTAAAAATATATTTTTTCCATATATGCTTAAAAGATATTACACAAGATATTTTTGTGCATTTAATGTTAATTTATAAAAAAATTATATATTATATTTTTTTGTCCACTGTGCTGTCAAGATAATGCATACATCGAGAAGGGCCCAATTTTAAATTGTTTATTGCCTTTATTCCAAACATTTCTGTAATATCATGGAGGACTCACATGCACCAGATGGTGTGACTTTTAGATATACACTGGCTGGAGGGTTAAATGTTTCCTTCTCTCTCTCACCTCATTCATCCACTTTCCACATCACTTGTGAGTTGTCTTGCCTTTAGTTTCATGGTGTCTCCTATAATTAGTACATTTTACATTTTCAGACGTGTAGTTTGCAAATAGCCAATATGGTTATGAATGCTGAGATGGCTCAGTTCGCGTTTTATTATTCTGGAACAGTTCATTTTCCACCTTGTTAGGAAGGAAGTTCAGTGGCCATTTATATTTCATTTACATAACATTCAGTGACCACCAAACATATGCCGTTAGTATACTTTTCTTCCATCATAGCCCCATACTGCAAATTTTAAAATAACTAATTGTAAACTGTGTTGTCATATCATGTTAGTTATTCAAGACATGAAACCATTGTAAGTGAATTGGTTTTAATTTGACTTGAAAATAGTCCTCTGAATACTAACAAACTCTAAAATATCCATGACATGAAATATCACATATTTAAAATAAATTATTATAAACCAGTATCATCTTTTTTTTTTTTTTTTTATAGTGGTTCTTTTATTATTTAAGATTCCCTAATTTAACACATTCAAGGCTAACTGATGATACCAATATATAGATAGTGCTTCAGTCTCTAGCCTTGTCTTATTTTGTTCCTAATGAAAAGTTCATGTTGTTGCTATAAGAATGCTTTTTTAATCTTATATTGTAACTCTGCTTACTTATTAACATGATAACCTTGAGCTACAAATAAACCTATATATATGAGGCTTATTTATATATAAGCCTCGTATATACAGGCTTATTTATATATTTATAAGAAATATATATATTTCTTATAAATATATATTTTTCTCTTATATAGCTCATATATATTTATATGAAAATCTTTTTGTTTGAGAAATAAAAAATTATTTCCCAAATGATTTCTGAAAGAAAAGTTCACGTAACGTGAACTTTTCTTTCAGCTATGAGAATCTTATATTCTGTGGTAATTTTATTATTGCAGTAACCTTGAGATACAGATAAGTCTGTATATACTTATAAAAAAAATTTCTCTTAGAAAATAAAAAATATTCTCCTAATTTGAAGCCTTTAGTTACAAAAATTGAAACTTATTTTGAATGATAATTTATTTTGTTGCACCATCACTAAGGTTAAGAGGGCTGTGCAATGCTACTTTGAGACCCCAGTACATGGCTGGTATTTGGGGGTGGGGGGAGTCAAAAAACCAGCCTAATTTTGTTATAGCTATTTTATAATGGTTTAAAAAACTAGGGGTTCTCTTCAGTATCTAGGCTCAGGTGCTTTGTACCCACTGTGCTCCCCCCCAATACCAAGATCCTTATGGATTAAATAAATATGTATACAGTATGACTTTGAAATGATGTGACTTTTGAAGGACAAGGATAACACTTACAAGCTGTCCACATTATAATGAAACTGGTATTTAAAAGATTGCCTAACTTATCAACACCAATCAATAGTTATACACAGCCATTATCTTCTAATACTATATTTATTTTATTTTGAATTTCCACCATCACACAGTTGAAATCTCTGGTTGCAGAAAAATAAATAAAACAAAAGAATAGAATATTTTAACAAAATATTCTATATTTTATAAAAGTATTTTAACAAAAGGGAACAAAATGGTTCTTTTGTTAAAATACTTACCAGGAAATGCTTCAGTTCTGTAAATTGCAATCTGGAGACTAGACACCTATGAGATCTGATCAAGGTGTTAAGGCTCTGAATGGATTGAATAAGCTGAATGCCAATGGAATCCTTCCTTCTGCCCAGCCTATTCAAAAGGGGACATAAATTCAAATTGAGGAAGTGTAGTTGCCAGATAGATGTGTGGAAATTTGTCTTCAGCCAGTGGGTATTTAATTGTTGGAACAAACTTCCATCTGGCATTGTAGGTAGTTTGAACAAATTTAAGGAAGAATTAGACAAACCGTTAGAGGGGAATAGACAAGTGATATGGGAAGTGGTTTTTTTTTTTTTTTTTTTGTTTGGTTAATGCTGTATAACCTTGCTTTCTTGCATCATTTACCAATACTAATACTAAAATATCTTAAACTTGAATAGGTCTGTGTCTACAGTAATAACAAAGAAAGAATCAAAACTATTTTACAACTATCACAGAATTATCTACTGTATTATAATGCAAGGAAATTACAGATTCCAAAATTGTACAGATCTCTAAGGCCAACAGACAAAACACATGGCAAACAGCAGTCTTCTTTTTTGCACTTTATATTTAAACCAACAGTTTGCTTTTTCAGCACTTTTCCATGACCCAGCCATTTTACCCTTTACTTATTGCTCCAGGTTGAGATTTCACCTCACTATAAAAGTTCTGTACTCCAGCCACTTGGAAGTGAACACAGAAATATATAATATAGTTATTTATGAATTAAGGAAAAATTTGGCCATTTGTTAAAGGGTCAGGGGCTTGTCTCTTTCTGTTTGTAGTGAAATTATAGACTCATTGATAGTTAACAATGGATAACCCAAGGGTTTCTCAATCTCTCAGTTCTTACCTACAGTATTAAGTGTACACATAATTGTTCACTGAATACTCAACAGAGACCCAAAAAATGGCTACTTTTAGATTGCAGTTTTTTTAACATCAGTATAACAACTCTCATTCATTTGTATTTAATACCAGGAGGAGGATAAACATTTGTGACAGTATTGTATAAGCTTTTAATATTGAATTGTTGTGTGCAACTAGATTTACGTTAGAAGGTTGAAGGATCAGCCTGCTTTACATTTTAGTGGATGTTGTTAATTACTGGAATAAATTGCCTCCTTGGGTTGTTGAGGATGATAGCTTGGGGCCATTCAAAGTTCACCTGAATAGGCATCTACACGAGAAGAGAGTAATAAAAATAAAATAAACTATTATTTTATTTTTATTTATTTATTTGGCTGCAGCAGCAAAAGCCTCAAGCTTCCTTGCACCAATGGCTAATACTACTGTTATAACCAAGGCAAAATAATATATTTTTTTACATGGCATCCATTAGGACCAAATCTTTAAATTCAGCTGTATATTTCTAATTTTTTTTTTTTTTTTTGGAAGTGAATCATTTCATGGTATAACAAGGCACATTATTTTGAGGTCTTGCTGTATATTGAATGCTCTTTACTCATAATAGATAAAAGGGAAATGAGAATAGACTACATGCCCCACATCCCAACTCCAGATGACAACCAAAATACTCACTGTTGTGTGTTTTTTGTGCATTTGTAATGCTCAATTTAGTAAGAATTGTTTACACTGTTTTATTTCTGTAATGAAATACAGAAGTGATCTTGTAGTCTGAATGTAAATTAAAAGCCACAATACGCTAGAATAGCATAGAAGTATTATTAATTAGACAGGATGTGTAGAACCTTTGTAAAGGAAGGAAATGTCGAGTTTTGAACTCCATAAAGGAAAAAAGCTAAATGGCAAGAAAACATTTTTATTTCTAGTTTGTAATATAGTATTAGCATAATTAAAATTATGCTGATATTATAAACTATAATTTCATGATTCTGTAATTCATAAACTACATACTTTAAAAGTATATGATTTATGAAATATATAATACCCATACTATTACTGTTTACAAAGCAGTTTTAATCAAATACTCATAATGTTAAATTGTTAAGCAGAACCAACATTAAAAGAATTTTAAAAAAAATAGCTCCACTGTTTTCATTCTTATGTAGAAAACATTGTAGAAGTTGTGTTGTTAGTCATATATTCATTTTATTGTATCTCTACATGTTTCGTGGATTTTTAATGCCAATTAATGTTTACTGTATTATGGTTGAAATTATTGTGATAGAACTGAGAAAGTACACTTTCTCTTGTATAAAATATTTATGGTTTAGACTTTATTTTGAATTATAACAAAATTTATTATTATGAGAGGGTTTTGATAAAGAAAACTTTGTTGTTATACTAAAAAGTAATTAAGGGAAAAAAAAAACCTGACAGTTTTTACTTGGTGTTTATCGACTGTCTTGATTTCATATATGGTGAAAATAGCTGTTAAAAGTTTGCATACTTTATTAGCATAATAACTGCATTATGGAAGGGAAAAAACACTAGACAGATATTTACAATGGAACAGAAGAAATTTAAGTTGCTCCCAATTTATACTGAAGTGGGGAATGTGCAGACATTTCACATCACCTCATCAAGTAATTGATATTTTAAATTACACCTGTTTATTTAAGTGTTGATATTCATTGATCCATTATGTATATGATGACATACAGTGTTTTTAGTAATATGCATTTTTTAATATATATTTTTAATATATATTATCCAAAATAATATATTTCTTTAAAATTTCGTTTTCTTATTATCCAATAAGAATAGTATTATAAAGTGCACCATTTTAAACTATTTCTTGCCCTTTATATCCTAGAACTATTGATTTTTGAATGTGATACAAGAGTGTGCCTGTTTGTGTTACTTTTTGATGCAGCTGTTGGAGGGTTACAAAACCTTTCAGTCCCTCAAATCTAACATTAGAGATCTTAACAGCAAACAAGTTTTTGCACTAAACTGATTAATGGATAGGTGGGTTTACAGGGAAATATAATTATTGTGAAAAGGGACTGATTGACAAGCAATTCCAGATTAAATGTATAGCAATGGCAAAATTTCCCGTAAATGCATATAACTGACAGTCGCTAAGCAAGGTTAGTTTAATGAACAATTGAATTCCTAACCCATGATGGGAAGTATGATCAGAGCACCAACCATTAGTCAGAGCAGTTGTCTCAAAAACTTAGCCACAAATCGTGTGGCAAAGCTGAAAATTACAAATTTCTCTTGTACTTCTTGGGAGATTGATTTTCCCATTTGTTTATAAAAATATATGACACTATGCAGAAAGTTAAAGTAAATTACATGAGTTAAATTTATATAATTAAGTTTCTAATTGTAATTGGATCATGATTTTAAAAAAATGAGGTTTGGAAGCTTCCTGGAGTGCAATTTTTTGTAGCTCTCCCATTATATCTCTTCCCACTTTTTGTAGTGAAATTCTTTTAACTAGATAATGAAAAAAATAAATCTATAATTTACATAGAATCATAGTTATCTATATTACCAAATCTAGATAGTTGATAAATAGTAGGATAAACTTGATTTACTCATCAATGTTAAGGAGTACTGATTCATTTGCAGAAATTAAAGGCAAGTGGACTAGAAGGAACATTACTGTTTCTTTATTTCTGTTATGGCCTGTAGAAAAACATGTCTTTTGAGCATAGTATTAGTTCCTTTATTTAGCACCATTTTATCTTAGAGATGCCCTATTGCACCATTCTCAAATAAACAACACTTCCCAGAAGAGAAATACAATAATCCCTCACCAACTGCATTTTTTTAAACCAAAATTTTGCCAACCTCAACTAATTTGCAGTTTAGCCTAGTTGCTTAGTACTAAAAGGCATTTGAAGTTTCAAATTATTGCTGTATTTTTCATGGTTTTACTACATTGCATTTCTTAACATGTACTACCATGTGACATCCATTCTAGCACAGCAGCTGTTTCATCTCTTGTTATATTGATCCATATATTTCCATGTTTTTTAACCATTATTTTGATCCATAATCCAATAACAATCAAATTATCCTAGTAGGCTGGAATAGAAATAAAGGGATGGTAATATTCCTTGTATTCTGTATATTTCTGTTTTACTGATTCAAACTTTTTTTGATGGATCACTTGTAAAACAGTCTTGCACAGTAAGGGTTACACTACCTTCTGTGATTTAGGAAACTGAAACATTCCTTCCAGAAATAATAATCAAATTTATTGATAAATTTTCATTATTGATTGGTATTTCAAGTGTTAGTAATAAAAAAAAGTAATAAAGCAGACTATTTTAATATGAGAGGTACGTTGCAGCCTGTTTTGATTGCTTATCTAAAGTGCTGTTTGGAATTCACATGTGACTGAATTTAGACCTTTCAAAGTAAGAAAATATTTTAACATACTGCCATATACTGAATAATAATAATCATATTTTTAAGTTAAATATAAAATACAAAAAAAATTTTGTACTTTTTGCTTCATTTAATAAGTTAGTAAGTCTGATGACCTATCACAGAAGCCCACTAAATTTGGCTTTGAGAAGAATAATACTCCATTTTATGGGAAGGCATATACTGTAGATAAGATAAGTACAAAAATATTTTTAAAGAACTGGAGACCCATAAAGAAACAAAATAGAGGAAGACCAAGAAGATGATTGAAAGATGACTTATCTTAAACCTAACAAGCATGCTCTATTTTGGCCTTGAGCCAATTTTTACTTTTACCTAACATAAAGGAAGTATGGCTCTGACTTCTTGAGAGAACCATGATGCACTAGAGGTTATAAATTTGGTGCTTCTGCAAATTGTGTTTCCTGCTGCAGAATGGGAAATGTAGATTTTCAGATGTAAAACCCACTCAGCCCTATTTGAAACAACATAGAGGAAGTTCCTCATTTATCACTTATGGGATTAAAACCTAGACTGTCACAGAGATTGAAATAGAACTAAATTACATATCAAACAGTGAAAGAGAAGGGTGAGGATTCTTAGGATGACAAGTAAGCAAGTTGGTGGGGTATCTGTACTTGTCTGCAGGCCAGTAGTGTTTGATTTCCCCAAGAACATTAGCATATTTAGCAGAGCTAAATATGGCAATGGACAAGAATTAGTTTTCTCAGTTTGTGATTGCTCAAGCTTCACAATCCCCCACATAGAGATAGAAACACCAACCAATAAAAATCATGCAATTGTAATTGTAAAATTTGCAGGAGAGGGGGCCTGATTAACAAGTAATTTCTTGATAAATGATTAGGTGTTTAGCCAGTAAAATAATATCTTTAATACAAATAGATACTGTACCTTTCGAGACAAATCGTGTCTCTTCTTCAACAGAAAATGGAAACTTTAAAGATAAAATTATTCTAACAGACACAGTTGTGAGTGCAGTGAAGCATGCTAGGGCATGAGGTAGGTCATTCAATCATTAAACTGGTGTTTATTGTTGCTGCATGGACGTGTGTAGTTTTTCTCCAGTGTTTGTCTAAACCTAAAATGGTTGTCTCTAAGATGGGGTGTAGTCTCATGCCTTTGCAGCGGTTCATGGTTCTCGAATTACACAATATATTGAGTGACTCTGACCAGAGGCGGTGGTGAAAGTGTCGGGAGTGGTCAATTATTTCATAGTCCCGCTTGGGATTGAGGTTGTGGTGGGTGGACCACAAGTGTTCCACGATTGCAGACTGGCCGGTCTCAGCAAGGCAAATCACTCTGTCATGTTCTGCAAGGTGGTCTTGAAGATGTCTCTCCTATGTAGCAGCTGTCACAGTCTTTGCAGGCTATGCGGTATATTACACTGCTGCGTAAGAGAGGGGTGACTGGGGTCTTTACATTGGAAACTAGAGAATGTAAGTTTCTACCAGGCAACGGCATGCATTTTATGCGGTATTCTCTGAGGACAGTTCACAAACTACAGATCCAGCTATTCTCCTAGTCATCTCAACAGCACTGCCCGCACTCTATTCTCCAGGGCTTGGAGCCATTCCAGCACAGATGAAGCTAGGCATAATGAGATTTCTAGAGTGAGGACAGACTTGATCAATTGTGGCTACCCAACACACTTATTAGACAAGTGCTTATTGCAAGCACAGGAGCTCACAGTCCACCTGAGAACACCATCAACTCAGGACAATGTACCTACCGCCTACATTCCCTACTATCCAGGCATGTCGGGCCAGATCTCAAAAATCCTCAGAGAATACCACATAAAATGCATGCAGTTGCCTGGTAGAAACTTACGTTCTCTAGTTTCCAAGGTAAAGACCCTGGTCACCCCTCTCTTACGCAGCAGTGTAATATACCACATAGCCTGCAAAGACTGTGACAGCTGCTACATAGGAGAGACTTCGAGACATCTTCAAGACCACCTTGCAAAACACGGCAGAGTGATTCGCCTTGCTGAAACTGACCAGTCTGCAATTGCGGAACACTTCTGGTCCATCCACCACAACCTCAATCCCAAGCGGGACTATGAAAATAATTGACCACTCCTGACACTTTCGCCACTGCCTCTGGTTAGAGTCACTCAATATATTGTGTAATTCGAGAGCCATGAACTGCTGCAGAGACTACACCCCATCTTAGAGACAACCGTTTTAGGTTTAGATAAACACTGGAGAAAAACTATGCAAGTCCATGCAGCAACAATAAACACCAGTTTAATGATTGAATGACCTACCTCGTGCCCTCACTGCACGCACAACTGTGTCCGTTAGAATAATTTTATCTCTAAAGTTTCCATTTTCTGTTGAAGAAGAGACACGATTTGTATCGAAAGCTACAGTATCTATTTGTAATTAAAGATATTATTTTACTGGCTAAACATCTAATCATTTATCATCCTATGGATTCCAGTACAACAGGCCCATTTATCCTCAAGTAATTTCTTAGCATGACTGCATTTAAAGTTAGGAGGATATAATTATTCTAGTTAAAATGCCATCTTTAAATATATTATGGAAAATGAATATTTAACAATATTCTCAATGCTTTGTCATGGAGTATTAATTTTTGACTATAATTCAGAAGTTGAAGATTCATTTTTGACAGGTCCACATCTGATGATTTAGTTTATTGGTTTTGTTGGTAAGAAGTGCAAAGAGGGATTTTAAAGTGATGGTGATAAAATCTTGAGGTTTATAAAGGTATTCAATGAATTTCTCACAAAGCCTCTTGTGAATGGTGTTTAATATTAACAGCTCCTGAGAACTGAGGATTATTACAATAGGTCTTTCTCTCCAGATAACAAACCTTATCTTGAAGTTTTTTCCCCAACTTAAGGGTCATAAAGGATCTTAAATTGATAAAACTGTATTAATTATTAGAAATATATTACAAAAGTAGACAAAGGCTATTGGCAGTGATTTTGTGTTCAGCTTAAACGTGAACTAGGATATTTCCTATGTAACAGTTAAAAAATGTGTCCACCCCTGCTTGGAAATTCTGCGATGTGCTACAATGTACTCCTTTGCCTAAAAATTTTTTGTCTCTTAAATAATCGCTAAGTAAAATCCTTAGTTTGGGTACCAAATTTATGAAAATGACATTTTTTTTTTTTTTTTTTAAACCACAGTTCACTTGCTTCTAAAAACAAAATCAACAGAAAGCTTCTGAAACAATAGAGGTATTAATTTTTTTTTTGTCTGTATCATCCTTATCTTAGCCTTGTTTTTTAATTTAGTCAAAGGCATATTATTTAATTTTAATATTTTTATCATAAAAGATTAGTGTTATTAATGATATACAGTTATAATTAAAATGGTATTTTTAATATTTTTTGGCATAGTACTAGAAAACTAAAATGTTGTCCATTGTGCCATTCTATGCTTTATGTATGTATATATTCATATAAGCTGCATCTCCATTTGAAAGCTGGAGACTGGGGAGCAGAGGAAGTGTGTGTGTGTGTGTGTGTGTGTGTGTGTGAGAGAGAGAGAGAGAGAGAGAGAGAGCGCGCGCACACACAATTCTTCAGAACGCTACGAATTTGAATACTATCCATTAATCTTCAATCCATTAAATTTGGATTGTGATAATTGAAGACGTAATAAAACTGTATTAATAATTAATACAGTTTTATTAATTCGTCTCTTGTAAGAATGAAAGAGATAAATGAATGAAAGAAATGAATGAAAGAACAAGAGATGAATTAAATTAAAAATTTCCACAATTCCTTAAAAGGAATGTAATTTTTAATTTCATTCTCCACATAAATTGAGTGTGGAGTTGAATATCCTACGATATTTAAAGTCAGTCTGCCTTCAGAATCTTTGACTTTTGGATCATGTGGCTAGTTAAGTCTTTGGGGAGTTGGCTAGTTAAGTCTTTGAGGAGTTGCCCATTATTTATACATTTTTTTATAAACATCTTATTTTCTGCTGACTGCAATTTTCCAATTTCTTTGAATGTATGAAGAATACATTTGTAGTCCTTACATATTTTGCTATGTATTTTTATGTGGGATACTTTTTGAACACTTGCCTATCAAGTTGTCAGCATGGGTATCATTAAATGGAAATATATTAGTAAATAGCATATGCTAGAAAAAACAGAATTGCACTGATTGTTCAGTTTAGAACTCCTGCTGCTGGGGAAGATGAACGTTTGTTGTTATGATCACTCTATCCCTTCTATAGGCACAAGTGAATTAATTATCCCCAGTAATTTTTGACTCTGTAAAAATAATTGTCAATCCCGTTGTTGTCTTTCCAGTCACAATATAAACTTTATGTTAATAGAGATCTGATTGTACGTATGCCTGGGGAGAGTGTTTATTATTATATTATCTCATCATTTCCAAAGGAAAATAATAATGTGGGCGCCCATTTATAATGACTGCCACCGTTGCAACAGATTTGCAGATTTGCAAATCAATTGTCCTCTGTGACAGTATAATGGTTTTGCCGTGGAGTAAATTTTCAGACTCTTCAGTCGGGGTTGTAGTTAGCCAGGTGGGGAGGGAGGGAGAGCATCCCCATGTGGGCTGTCTTAGTTCACACAACAATAAACACACATTTATACAGATCTAAACAAAAACTATAAACTAAAGAACCACAGAAAATGGTCCACTATGGCCTGATGCAACAAAAATTCCCCATGGTTCACCTCAAGGACTTACTATTGCATTCTGCCTCCATTTTACATGTGGCCAAAAATTAATTTTAGACTGCCATTTATTATTATTATATATAAACAGCATATTATGTGCTTCTAAAACAAAATATTTTAAAAAATTATCATAATGAAAATAATATTTTACTTTTTACAGTGCTTATGATATTATTATACAGATATAATACTGAATATTATTTAATTGACTGGCTAGTATGCCAAAAATTCCCAGGAACAAGAAAGTTAAAATAGTTTCTATGAGTTTTTTTGCCTTGAGGACTTAGTAATGGATTCTGCTTCTCAGAAAAAGAAATAAATAAAATATATACTACTATATATTAGGCAAAAGATCTGGAGTGGAAAAAACACCTGGATTAAAAAGAGTGAATAACAATGAATTTAGAAGACAATAAGAAACAGAAATCTGTGGTGTTCAGGGCTGTCAGTCTCCAAAAATGGAAGTGAAGTGCAATAATATGACAAGAAGATAGTGTTGTTGACCAGACAAAAAAAAAAAAAAAAAACATCACAGGTGGAATTCCCATAAGTTTTTAAATTTATTAAATTATAGCTTTTGAACCCACCTACATTACCAAACCAAATGAATCCACTGGCAGGTCAAAGGGCTTAGATATCAAAACTCACAAGTTTTGATATCTAAGGTATAATGTCATGTACTGTGTTTTGATTAGTAATTTTTTTTAAAATTATATATATAATAACATACATACAAAGTAAACGACTCATCTAAAATCATGATAGTCATTCCATCAATCATTCATTCCATCCTTGTTTTTGTTAATTACAAATACATTTTTTTATATAAATATACAAGTTGACCTAACCCAGCATACTCGTACCATCAGGTAAGAATTAAAGTACTGCCTTGCAATGATTTAATTTTCTGTTAAATGTTTTTGAAAAGTCTACAGTATTCGAAGATAGCTGAGAATATATGTTACGAATAAAAGTTAGTATTATGATTATGCAATTAGTGTACTTCTACACATGTAAAATAAATTTAACAATCAGTGATTAGTTGTATACTCCTTTCTCAGTGATATGCTTTTTTATTTATACCACTTCTGTCAAAAGAATCAAGGAATAGTTAGAAAAGAGAAAAAAAAAAAAAAAAGGCAGAAGAAATGCTTATGTTTGATCACATGTCCACAAATGCTCAGGATATCCCAATTTACAGTGTCAATTAGTTGTTTCTGCATCCAGTTACTTAATTTCATTAGTTACTTAATTCAATTTAACTCATTAAATTCTGGTTAATATTATAAACTCAGTTTCTGGTCAGGATTTTTCAAATGATATAAAAACTTATTTTCAAATACAAACAATAGTAGTTATTAAGACCAATATGGTGAACAAATGTAATACAATGGTTTTGTTAATGTATAACAGAACGATTCTTAAGTAGTGCATTGCAACCTGTCTGTTACATATGAGGTGTATTGATGGTATGTGTGTATATATATTCTATGCCTCCATCAGTCATTCAACTTATTCCATTATTGCCATGAACCTTCCAAGTGACAATGTTTTTTTTTTGTACATCCATTTAATGAGGTAAAAGTTCATGCTAATCATCGACCAACGTATATGCACCCTAACTTTTGAGAAGCAGCTCATATTTGGATAAATTGTGTGTCTATGCACATAAAAGTTTTATACCAGTTTTTGTTGCATCTCAGTAAATGTTCTTTACTGTCAAAGTTTACTTAAAAATGCCTAATTATAGCATGTCAATAGAATTATACATCTCTCTTCTTTTCAACTTAGTAGTGTTTTAATTTTCTAGAATCTCTGTCAGGGAAAGATGTAAAAAATATGTGTATAATTTTATATAAATAAATAGTGCAGGTATGTATGCATTTATCTTTCTGTATCTAAATACTCTTTGTTTAAGAATAAATATTTTTTATAAATTTTATTCCATATGTAAATAATATGTCACCTGTTTCATATGGGATGTCGAGAATTTCTGCACAGTATATTGTAAAAATTCAAATCATCAACTGGCAAATTTTTACCGTATTAAATTTTGAAATCACTATCAGTTGTTTTCAAGTAAAAAATATTTTTATTTTTAAACACAATTATGTCATTACTATAGTCTTCAGATAATCTGTATATTGAGTACTGCCTGTTCAAAACTAAAACAAATAAAATTATTATTACTCTTTTCTTCCATGAGTATAATATGGTTATTTAACACTGTCCATATTCAGTTTCAGTGGCACTTTTTAGCTTGATGTTGCCAATAACTAAAAGTGAATATTGCTATGATGTTTTCTGAAGCAATTTGCACTTTCACAGTGAAATAGGTAACCATCCACTCACTGAAAAGTTTGCCATGGTAGTAGAAAATGAAAGTTGCTTTTAATCATTCAAAATAAATTAACTGCTCTGAAGTGGGGAAAGCACTAATTTAACTAAAATTGCTTTTTCCTGTTAAATTGCCTTACCATTTATTTTTGAAATGGGCACAAATTAAAAAAATAAAATACGAAGCAATTTCAACATACATCTGGTTATACTGCAGTTTTGAATATAATGTGTGACCCCAAAAAAGGCATAAAAAAAAATACAGTTTATGGCAAAACATAAATTTCATAATAGACATTAACAGAAACAAATTCTATACTTCACAGAGGAGAACCAGCCCCTACAATGGTTTCTAAAGTGTGGACCACTGAGCTATTGTATTTTCTTCTGGTGTGTATTCCCTCAATCAGGCGATTAAATTTTTATAAACAGTAGTCAACCGAGAATAATTATTGTAGATGTTCATTTTCTCCTATCTTGCCTCAATTAAAGATGCAGTAAAAAGCACATTACCAGTGTTCTGCCAAGGGCAGCTCCATACATACAATCAATTACTTGTCTTTATGCTCAGCCCATCTATCAATAGTTACCCTCACTTCACATATCCAGTCCAGTTTCTTTTTCTTTCTGATCATATTAGTCAAGCACCTTGTCTCAAAGCCTCAATTCATCAACCCATCTTCCTCTTTATCCACACCTCAAAACTACCAGTCTTCTAGTATTTTCCATTCTCGATGACCATGCCTCCAGTCCACAAAGTATCACACTCCAGAGCAGTTTTTCTTTAAACCAGTTCCTATCCTTCCACATAATATTCTTCACTCCTCATAAGCTTTTTTTACCCAATGCTATTCTTATTTCTCTGCTTTTCCATCATTAGGCTTCTCATATACCTATATGCACTTGCATTCTATTTTCTTTTCACTGTTTGAATATTCAACTCCCACTTTCTCTTCCCATAACCTTTGTCTTCTCAATATTTATTCTCATCAATCCTTTCTCAGAATCTACCACCAGTGCCATATCATCAGCAAACTCACTCACCTTTCCCCTCATCTTCATCCGTATTTTCCTATTTGATAAAGTTATTTTCTTTATTTTCCTTTTGATAAAGTTATTTAATCATTTATTCTACAACATATATATTAAATAAAGTTGGGGACAAGAAAACTCCCGTCTCACATCTTTTCCTACCTATATACGTTCAGTTCACCTTATCCTACCATATTAATTTTTGTCCCAAATATAATCTACTAATCATTCTTCTGCCCTTCCAGTCCACTTCTCCTTTTCAGTATATTTAATAATTTAACCTAGTCTACACAACCAAAAGCCCACTCCAAACCTATAAAACATGCAAACATACTTTTTTTTTTTTCATTTCCAGATATTTATCAATATTCTGATTAACTTACTGCACCCCCCCCCCCGACAAAACCAAACTATCCTTCTCCCACATTTTCCCCCATCCATCTATTTAAGTCTCAGCTAGCATTATTTTTGTTACATGTAATACCAGATTTACAGTTCTAAAATACATTTCACTACATGACTTTTCTTTTCTGTTAGTATCATTACTGTGGTCTTCAGATCTTTGCCACCCCCCTTTCCCATACTTTAACACTACACATTTTTGTTAATTCCCCTTAAGCCAACTTCTAACAATAACTTTATGAACTCCACTAGAATTCCATTAATACCTACTGTCTCATTTCCTTTAATGTTGCAATTACCTCTTGCTGAATGATGACTGGCAAAGCTCTCTTGATCCATTATTTCTACATTATCAATATCATCCTCTTTTTGCTGATCATTTAATCTATATAACACCCTTATATATTTCACCCACTCCCCTTATCTCCTTTTTTTTTTTGTTTTTTTTTTAGTACTTTCCCTTCACAATACCCTGATGGCTTCCCTCACAAAACTAAACATTTAGCTCAGAGAGAAGAGATGGGAATTAGATACTGTATTTTAGTTATGATATATTCATTTATAAATTTTTGTAAACAACTAAAGTAAAATTGCATTCCTGTCTAGATGGTCTTGAATTACTTCTGTAGTTTTTCCTAGTGCTTCCGTAGCCAGGTGGGTGGGAGCAGCAGTGCGTAGCACACGCTTCTTGATCAGACCGGGGTTCGAGCCCGTGACCACCAAAATACGGAGGATGTGGAAAGGTAAGGAAATGGTCACCGCATATTCCGGAGCAATATGGCCTTAGTTGCTAATGCTCCTAAAAACCAAACAAAACAGTTTTTCCTGGAACAGAAGTTAAGCTAACAGGTCTATAATTGTCACTTTGATCCCTCTTTGTGAATTGGGGATACACTTGCACATCTCCAGTCACAGGTACCTCCCCTGAATCCAAAGATGCTCTCATAATTATTAAGGGTTTGTTTAACTCCTTTGCTGCTTCCCTTAATATAACTGAATAGATCCCATCCAACTCATGTGTATTTTTGTTTAGCCTCAACAATTTCTCTTCTACCTTCCCCTCATTTATCACAAAATTGTTTAGCTCCCTTTTAGAGTTTAATAAACTTCCAGCATCCCCTTCCTTAAAATGAGTGGATGTAGATGCAAAATACCTATTCAGTTTGTCAGCAACCCCAGCAAGATTAATCAACAGTTAAACCATTGACATCAAGTGGGACCAATGTGATTTAACCCCTTTTCAACCTCTCTTACTTATTAATATAAGTAAAGAAATCTTTGCTGCTTTTCTTTGCATTATTTGTCAGAGACTTCTTGTAATCTGCCTCAGTTTGCTTAACCTCCTTTGTGACTTGATTACAGAATAGTTTATATCTACCACAGGTTTCTGTATCATTGCAGTACAAGTAAACACATGGGTTGTGTTAGGGTAGCTAAGAATAGAAACAGGTGCATGTATACTTGCATGTACACCAATGCTAGGAGTTCAGTAAATAAATTTGATGAATTTGAGGTATTGTTCAAAACATCAAAGGCAGATATTGTTGGGATATCAGAGACGTGGTGTCACACAGATATAAGGAATGCAGAACTGGAATTTGGGGAGTACAATGTGTATAGAAAGGATAGACAGGACAGGAGGGGAGGGGAGGAGGGGTTATGCTATTAGTTAAAAAACACATAAAATCCAAGGAAGTAAAGCCAGTCGACATTGATGGACAGGGCAGTGTCGAGTCAGTTTGGTGTGACATAAGCATAGGTAAATCAAAATTGAGAGTAGGAGTGTGCTATAGGCCTAATGACTCTGATGAGTATAATAAGATACTGTACAGGGAAATAGAATGGGCCAGTAAATCAGAGAGTCTTATAATGGGGGATTTTAATTTCCCAGATATTGACTGGAATTTGTGGGTTGGTCACTCACACACTAGCAAGGCTTTTGTGGATTTATTGGATGATTGTTTTCTACAGCAGCATGTTCAGGAGGCAACTAGAGGGAGTAATACTCTTGATCTGATTATCAGTAGTGATTCTTCATGCATTAGGAATCTGCAGATAAAGGAACCACTGGGTGGCAGTGATCACAATGTGCTGAAGTGGGATTTACTCACGGAGGTAACTACAATCAGAGGTAAAGGGAAGGGTTTTTGCTTTCGTAAAGGCGACTATGATGGTCTGAGACAGTATTTAAATTCTATACAGTGGGACCAACTGATGATGTTACCAACAGCAAATTCAAAATGGGAAGCATTCAAGGAACTAATCTTGGAAGCTACCAGGCTTTACATACCAACCAAGAAATATTGTTCAAGGTTCAGGCCTAAATGGTTGTCAGATGAACTAATGAGACATATGGCAGAGAAGAAAAATGCATGGGATACATACAAATTAATGGGTGACATGGAAGCCTATGATAGCTATAAGTTGGTCTGTAACCAAGTCACAAAGGAGATTAGGCAGGCAAAGGCAGATTATGAGAAATCCTTGGCAAAGGATGCAAAGAAAAACAGAAAAGAGTTCTTTACCTATTTAAACTCAAGAAGAAAAGGGATGAATCAGATTGGTCCACTGGATGTTGATGGTTCAACAGTTGAGGATCCAGCTCAGGTGGCTAACAATCTAAACGAGTATTTTGCATCTACATTCACACATGAGGAGTTATTCAGGAAGGGGAATGTCGTAGGTGAAGTAAACATTGGCAGTGAGCTAGATGATTTTCTAATAACTGAGAGGAAAGTGGAGGAGAAATTGTTGAGGATAAACATAAAAAAGGCACCCGGGGTGGATGGTATCTATCCAGTTATATTAAAGGAGGCAGCAAAGGAAGTAAGCAAACCCCTAGCCATAATTATGGGAGCTTCTTTGGACTCAGGGGAGGTACCCATGGACTGGAGATGTGCAAATGTAACCCCAATTCACAAAGGAGGATCAAAGGCTGACACAAGTAATTATAGACCTGTTAGTTTAACTTCGGTTCCAGGAAGGTTAAAGAAGCACTGCAGGATCATCTGGACAAGAATTCAGTTATAGCTCAGACACAGCATGGTTTTGTTAAGGGCAGGTCTTGTCTGACCAATTTGATTGGATACTATGATGTAGTCACAAAAGAACTGGATGCAGGGAATAACTTTGATATTATATATTTGGATCTTAGAAAGGCTTTTGATACTGTTGCACATGGAAGACTGCTGCACAAATTGGAGAAGTGGGGCATTGGAGGCAAATTGCTGCTATGGATAAAGGAATGGTTGAGTGGCAGAAGACAGAGAGTGGTAATCAATGGACACTGCTCAACGTGGACTAATGTTATTAGTGGAGTTCCTCAGGGTTCAGTGTTGGGTCCATTGTTGTTTTCTGTATTTATAAATGATATTGATGATGGTGTATCAGGCTTAATGTCCAAGTTTGCAGACGATACCAAGGTTGGCAGGGTTGTTAAGGACACTACTGATACTATGCTGCTGCAACAGGATCTGGAAAGGTTGAGCAGATGGGCTGAGAGGTGGCAAATGAAGTTTAACATTGACAAATGTAAAACTACATATGGGAAATAGTAAACCCAGATCAACGTATCAACTCTGTGGTACTACGCTGACAGTGGTAGAGAATGAAAAGGACCTGGGGGTAATTGTGCAGGCAGATATGAAGTTCTCTGAGCAGTGCAGACGAGCTGCAAGAGTAGCTCATGGTGTCTTGTCAATGATATACAGGAATTTTTCTAGCAGGGACAGGGCTGTGATTATTCCCTTGTATAAGGCATTGGTCAGGCCACACCTTGAGTACTGTATACAGGTCTGGAGGCCTCATTTCAAGAAGGATGTAGAGCTGCTGGAACGAGTACAGAGAAGGGCAACAAGATTAGTGAATGGAACAAAGGGTTGCTCTTACGAAGAAAGGCTTAAGTTTTGCAAATTACAGAGCCTGGAGACTAGGCATCGGCGAGGTGATCTGATAGAGGTGTATAAGGCTTTGAATGGCTTGAGCATGCTCAATGCCGATGGGATTCTTCCTCTTGCTCAGAATAATCACCTGAGAGGGCATAAATTCAAATTGAGGACGGACGGATGTCGGATAGATGTGCGGAAATTTGCCTTTAGCCAGCGGGCAGTTGGTTTGTGGAATAGACTCCCATCGCTTGTTGTTGAAGTTGACAGCCTAAAAAAATTTAAGGCTCAGCTGAACAGGTATTTCAAACGAACGGAGGGGTGAAATGGGAGTAGTGGGTTTTTTTTTTTTTTTTTTTTGGCTGATGCTGAATAAGCTTGCTTTCTTGCATCATATGCCTCTACTAATGCTAATCACCTGATACTTTTTATACATCCCATGCATATTTCTCTCCTCTGCAACAAGTCTCATCAGTTCATCTGACATCCATTTAGGTATAAGCCTTGAGCAGTATTTCTTAGTTGGTATGAAATGCCTAGTAGCTTCTATGATTACTTCCCTGAATGTTTCCCATTTAGAATTTGCTGTTGGTAACATCAGTTAGTCCCATTGCATGGAATTTAAAAACTGTCTGAGACCACTGTAGTCACCTTTTTACAAAAGCAAAAGCCCCTCCCCTTTACCCTTGATGGTAGTTACATCTTTAAGTAAATCCCACATCAATATGCTAATCACTGCCACCTAGTTGGTTCTTTTATATGCAGATTCTTAATGCATGAAGAATCACTGCTGATAATGAAGATTATTGATCAAGAGTATTTCTCTCTCTCTTGTTATGAATGTTAGAGAGGCAACAGAATGTTGCCTCTCTAACATTCTGCTGCAGAAAACAGTCATCCAATAAATCACAAAAGTCTTGTTAGTGTGTGAGTGAACAACCTATAAGTTCCAGTCAATATCTGGAAATTTCATAATTATGTAATATATGGAAATTATGTAATTTTGTAATTAAAAATGAATTTTTTCACTGGTTTACACCCCCTAAACTTGATTCATTGCAAGACCTTTTGAATGTCTTTACAGGTGCAAAACTGGTGGTAGGCTTGGTCTTGGAGCAAGGAAAGGAAGGGATTACCTTGGGGGGCCTTGTACTTTAATTGATGGAAAAAAAAAAAAGAGATGCAACATGCCAGATGAAAATCAAACTATAAAATCATAACAGCAAGAGAAAATTGAAGAAAATAGAGAACTATATTTCCTTGCTATTACAGATTAGAGTACATTTATTGATATGTGTTTTATAAAGGAAATGTATTTTCTCACTATACATGGACCATAAACTGTTTGCTAATAGTTACACTGCTTTCAGAATTCTTCTGATGGTTTCTGTCACTGTGGCATCAGAAGAAAGTTTTTTGAAACTAAAACATGGTCAAGAATGTTACCAGTATAATGAACTATAGTGAAATTATAGCCAGTTTTGCATTAAGTAAAGCTTGCAAGATTTGTTTATAAGTTGATTAAGTTAAAATATCAATTATGCAGGCTGATATACTTACCAGTTTAAGATGTTTTAAGGCATTAATTTTTTTTGGAATTAGTAATTCATTGTTCTGCAGCAATCTTTGGCTGCACCTAAAAATTGTTTTGCTCATTTCAAATCAAATAATAAAAAAAAAAAAAAAATAAAATAAGTCCTCCATAGCTGGTTTTTTTTGGGGGGGGGGGATTGAATGGATGTAAATATAGCGCACCGACTGGAAGGACTTTGCTGCCCTGCCTGACTCAAAGGCAAGGTCACACACATTCAAGAGTGGCTCTGAAAGTGCAAATTATATTCTTTTTAATATAATAAACTGGGTGAAATTTTATGAGAATTTTAGAAGTGGATATGGTAAAAATCTACATTATGTTATTGTTATGGAGGTTTAATGACATCAGTGCAGCTTTATTATATTGCATCTATTACTATTACCTAATCAGATATGCACAGGATTTGATGCAACTTAGGCAAATTTATACAGAGAATCAGAAGTACGCAAATAGATGGATTATTTTTACGAATCATAAAATTCAGCGGAGTTAGCTCATCTCGAGTGATGTGCTGCACTGTCAGTGGTTCCTCTAAATTTGAGAAGCTGAGTTTCTATCATGCTGATCAGACATAAGATGAAGTATATTGTGTACATTGAGGGGGGGGGGGCTTTCCAGTAAATAAATAGACATACAAAAGAAGTAATTTTTATGAGCAATTGGAGAAGTTCAGAGAACAAAGGGTTGATATTCTTATTTATTGGCTTAGAGGATGGCCTACAATAGAGTCCTAAGAGAAGTTAGACACTAGGAAGTAAAGGAATACCATATGAGTATATTATGGCTATCTAAGATATGCTTGAAGGTGCCATTATGAATGCAAGAAGTGCCTGTGGGGAAATGGGAATATGTTTCCCATAATAGTAGGGGTCAACCCATGATTTTAAATAAATTAACATGGAAGATACAGGAGAAAATCCCATGGTCTTTACTATTTTCTAACAATATTGTGCCAATCTGTAGGAGCAGAAAGAGATAAATATTAAACTGGAAGAGCAAAGAAGAAGGGTCTTGGATTCTAATGATATGAAGATTAGTGGAACCAAGACAGTATATAGAGTGGTTTAAGTGGAAATAGAAATATGGAGGAGAGTGGTGAGAATAAAGGGCAACCTGTGACAAAGAATAAATTCCAGTATCAAATGTCAGTGGTACAGCAGAATGGAGATGGTGATGAGAATGTAACAGATAGAATAGATGCGGGGAAGATTTGGAGAGATAGGACTAGAAAACATGAGCTCAAGTAAATGAGATAAGGTTCAGGAGAAGGTTAGATGTATGAAATATGTTGAAATTATTTCCTGCATCCAGCTCATGAGTGACTATCAAAATAGCTAACTAGGTTGGTTAAAAATGATTTTCCCATTAATAAATCATGTGTTTTCTTCAGAATTCTATTACTATCTAAATGATCCTGTACACACAAGCTCTTTATTATTGTCTCCATAATTATCCTTACCACTGAAGTTGGTAGTCTCCTGCTTCACTCTTAGAACCACCTTTATGTACTAGTGATACATTGCTACTTCTTCAGTCTAAGGGAATCTCTTGAGTCCAGTGATATCCTCATAATTAATTAATCTTAATGGTTCAATGCACTCTCTTGTGACCTTAAAAATCACTGGGTATATGCCATCAACTTCAGGTGCCTTACCTTTAAGCTCAAAGTTTTTCTAATAATCTGATTTCAATATTGCTAATTTAATGCTTTCCATTTTCACTCTCATTGTTTATACTCACAATGCATCAGCAGAGTTAACTTTGCTGCATCCATTATGCAAGTCTGATCTGATTTGCTCTTTTATTTTTAATATTCAAGTACGAGAAAAACTTGTCCCTGTTCTTTGCTCTCTTAGCAGATTATCAGTGATGTCTGATAAGCTGTCTTTGCTAGCCTAACTTGGTTCTGTATTGTTACTTCACTCAATTTTAAGCTGTTATAGGCTTCAGTACTTTTTATCTTCCTGTAACTTCTCCATGCCATCTTTTTCTGCTCTATTAAACTGGCTAATTCATTATTCATTCATTCATCTTGGAATCCTCCTTGTGTTACAATGTCTTAATTTGCTTTGACCTGGCTTCGGTTGAAGGGAAATTTAAATTTTTTCTTTTAGGTTTGTTTCAGTTGCTTCCTAGTTATCTTAATCATTATTTAAGACATTTTGTATTGATTTCATTTGCTCATACAGGACCATCAATGGCTTTTTCGTTATCAGGCCGTGATTGAAATGCAAGTGTTTTTGGAATTTCCACAGGACATACCTCTTGTGCTTTTCTTATTAAGTGTGTGGCTGTATTTGTCCATCAGCTTTGGTGCAGTGGTGGTTTCCCTACTTATTTCTGGCAGTACTTGCTCTGTTCTTTATACAGCAGACTGTGCCTCTGCATTTTGCTGTATGACTGTAAGCCTATCTGCCTATTGCTCCTCCTTATCTATTCTGCATTTTTTATTTCATTTAATTTTTTTTTTTACTTTTTGTTTGTATAAAGGTGGCATTTGGCACCAGCAAAACTTAACTTGTTGCAATTTGCAACAATTCCTTTCACATGGTATAATATTGTTGAATTTTGTAAATCATTCTTTGATTACAGCATGTTTGATTTACACTAGTGAACTCTTTTATGCTGTGCCATTTTCTGAATTTTATTATTACAGTTAGTAACCCCAGGGGTTCACACCTGGTGAGTATGGGCTTGGCACATCCAGGGTCCTGAGCTGGATGTCATCATTCTTCTCTTTCTTCGTGATTCCCTTCTACTTCTGATTCTCTCTCTCTCTCTCTCTCTCTGTCTCAGGGTAACTCGGGGAACTTTTTTTTTTTTTTGGCTGGTGCAGCATAACCCTCAGGCTTCCTAGCACCATATAGTTAATAATAATAACAAAATAACAAAATGTAATTTTATTGTTACTCTCATTTTCTTCTTTGGTCTTATATAAAAATGGGAGGCATTTTTTTTTTTTTTTAATAATCGATCATGGGATATTTTATAAAATGATTTTTTGATGAGAAATACTGGGTAAAAAATCTTTTAATATTTTGTAATAAAATTTTTCAGAATAGTACAGAGTCCATGGTGCATGCATGGTAATGTTCAAAGTTGCATATTAAGTTGTAAGCAACTGTGGTAATGTTATTGTATTCTATATCTCCTAAACTCCTTTTCTGGGATGTGGCTGTCAACAGAATATGAACAGATTATATAAGTTTAGGACTTGCATTTCAGATGGGCTTAAAATTTCACATTGCAAATATGAATAAAATATATAGATTCTTTTCAATACAAGAGAGAGAGAGAGAGAGAGAGAGAGAGAGAGATTACTCCTGCATGCCACTATGGTAATAAAAAAAAAAATCTCCAAAAAAGATCTTTCACTCCCACCACATAAATCTGTTGGCTGTTCCATCTGTTATTATTTAATCTATGACTTCTTGTAATAGTAGTTGTAGGGTTTTAAGAGCATCTGCAACTAAGGCCATATTACTTAGTGTGTATTGGCTGTAAATTGTGTATTCTGTGGTCGACGTTCTGTTTGCTGGATGAAAAACCCTGGTTTCCAGGAGGAAAAAACCACGCTATCCTCTCCTGAGACTGACTAACTTGGCCATGTTGTGAAAAAGGCCCATAAAAATTTCTCACGTCGACAGGACCATGGCTTCTTATAGCTGCAGAAATCATGGTAGAAAATTGCCATCATGTGCAATGCAGTATATAGTGCTACTGGCTGCTCAAAATTTTTAGAGAACACTTAAGATTCCATTCCCAATCTTCCAGGATCTCCCAATCAATGGAAATTGAGAAATACTTATATAAGTGGGAGGAAGTTTTTAAGGATTTTTTACATGTTGGCCGAGTTATTTGAAAAATAAATTTTCATTTATAAGTACGGCTGAGGCCAAAAGAGCTTGCATATTCATTGTGACTACATATACGTAATGAATTAATTATTGAGGGTAGCCAAATTTCTGGTGGCATAATTCACATTGGACTGCAAATTTTGTGACAGTTTAAGTGCTCATACCCGTAACCTTAGTTTTGGCTATACACACTATTCTGGAAATGACGTTTTCATTTGGAAGTAAAGTGAACTGGCTATAGAATTTACAGACATATACACTATGTTGATTTTCCATTAGTGACTCCTATTTAATACTTTGAGGGTTCCAGTTTTGTCCGTAATACAACCTGTGCATGGCTTGGCATTGAATCCATAAGGTGTTACAGGGTGTTCTGTAGTAGTTCTACTCATGCATTGCATAGTAATGCCTGCACATTGTCAGGTGGATGGTTGTAGCATCAAATGTCCATTTCCAGCAGGTCCCAAACATGCCCAATTGGATTGAGATCATATGAATTGGGCAGCCACAGGAGGATGGAGAATTGATTGTCAAGTTCTGAAACTATTTAGCACCTTGCCAGGCCTTGTAATATGGCATGTCTGGTTGATAGACATGTTAATAGGAGTTATCTGAATACGCTGTCATTGCAAAGGGTTGTAGGTTGTACTTGGTCAGCCATGATAGAAAGGTAGGTGTTCCCATCGAGCTGTTGATTATTATTATTAGCCATATGGTGCAAGGAAGCCTGAAGTCTATGCTGCACCAGCCAAAAAAAATTCCTGAGAGAGAGAGAGAAAAAAATAGAAGGGAATCACCAAGAAAGAGAAGAATGATGATATCCAGATGTGAGCCTCTGGGATTAACAGTGATCACAGGACCCAGGGCATGCCACAACAGTCCCAAAACCATTTAAAAATTTCTATATTGTACTTTAAGAAAAGTTTATCAAAACTTCATCATATGATGTTCACATGATGGGCAGCCTTGAGATGGTATTTTTGTGGCATTCTTTAAACACCACCATCTCCAGCTTGCTGAATACCAACAGTGAATCCAGGTGTGGCCTTATGTTTCTTTCTGAAAATGTGGATGCTCCCATAAGCATAATAGAGTTGGAAATGGGAGTCATTAGACCACACGATAGATTTCCATATTTAACCACAGGGGCTCATATCTGGTGAGTATGGGCTCGGCACACCCAGGGTCCTGAGCTGAATATCATCATTCTTCTCTTTCTTGGTGATTCCTTTCTACTTTTGGCTCTCTCTCTCTCTCACGCAGGGTAACTAGGGAATTTTTTTTGGCTGGTGCAGCATAAGCCTCAGACTTCCTTGCACCATATAGCTGATAATAATAATAATAATGTGATCTTCAAATCGCAACAATAGATGCATCCCCCATAAGGTGTTAAGTTGTGTCAAAGAAAACGTTATGAGCAGCTAGTATAGTGTTCTTCGGTTTGCTGATTTTTGGACAAAAATCAGCAAACCGACTAGTTTCCTGGAGAGAGAAAAAAACTTAGAACTCGCCTGAGATGGATTAACTCATCCACTTCATGAAAAAATATAAAAAAATTCTATTCCTCATGTCATTGAAACTCAGCCCTTTTCCACGTGGAGTAGGAGGAGGATGGTGAGTATAACCACTGTGCTAGCTGTGAGGGCTCTCTAAGGCCCTTCTGCACACACACACACACACACACGCATGTGTGCACTCATCACGCTGGAATCAGACTACATGCTATATATAGCTTGGTGCAAACATGTGATACTGGATCTGAAAGCTGTTGATTCGTTGTATTATGGGGATAAGACTAGTCAAAGAGATATAATGCAGCTGAGTTCTGGGCTGCAAATCGTCCCAAATCCCTAACATTATTCCCTTGCACCTGTAGCCCTGACTTCTAAGATGTGCTGCATGGTCCTAAAGTGTACCTTGTCAGGGAAACGGGAAATATGTTGTGCAAGAAGGACAGGTGGAATAGGATCAGGATATGCCTGCCAGGAGTAAAAAGTAGATGGCGCTGTAGAGAAGATTTCATCTTTTAAGGGACCTGCTAATTAACAGGTCTTGATCACACAAGTCTGTCCAACATGTCAAGTTTTGAGACAACGGGATTCCCATAATGTTTTTTATACAATGTTAGGATAGAATTTGAAAAGTGTGCAATTCTGCCCAGATGAGATAGGAGGTAGTATATTTTGAGAGCCTCGTCAATCAGTTTTGCCCTGGATAGTTGTGCAAGGCTCATAGGGTAGAATTTTTTGCAGCGTGATCTGTGATTGTTAACAGGAGAGACTGTGTTTATAGGGATGGGATACACTTGCATAGAAGGGGTGCAAGAATATCTACTGATGCTATCAAGGCAGTGATAGGTCAAAAAAATGGCCAACTTGGAGGGGGATACACAGACTAGCTTAACTAGAGCCTCAGGTAGAGGTGAAAGTGATTCTTGTATTTCTACTATTGAGATGTGCAGCAGCCCGGAAAGAGGGGTATCTTGGATTTTAGTCACTACTGTGGGTCATGTAAGAAATGAATATATGGGCTATGTTAGGGCAGACAAGAGTAAAAACATGTAGGTATACTTGCATGTACGCTAATGCTAGGAACATCTTAAATAAATTTGTTGAATTTGAAGTACTGATTAAGTCATCAAATGCGAAGTTTGAGTATGGGGAGTACAATGTATACAGGAAGTAGAGACAAGAGGAGAAGTGGAGGGTTATGCTCTTAGTTAAGAAGCATATTAAATCTAAGGCAACGCATCCGGTTCACTTACATGACGAGCGCAATGTTGAGTCAGTTTGGTTTAATATAAGCAATAGGAAAACAGTATTGAGAATAGGAGTGTTTTATAGGCCTGATGACTTAATGAGTATACCAAACAGCTATACAGGGAAAGAGTGTGGGTGATTATTCCTTTGTATCAGGCCATGTTTAGGCCACACCTTGAGTACTGTATACAGGTCTGGAGGTCTCACTTTAGGAAGGAAGTAGATCTGCTGGAATGTACCTAGAGTAGGGTAACCAGATTGTTGAAGGATGCGCTTATGTAGAAAGGCTTCAGTTCTGCAAATTGCAGCATGGCAAGACTAGACGCCCACAGGGAGATCTGATCGACGTGTTTAAAGCCTTGACTGGATCGAGTAAGTTGAATGCTAATTGGGAGTAAAGTGGAGGAGAAACTGTTGAAGATAAACACAAGAAAGGCACCCGGGGTGGATGGGATCTATCCAGTTATATTAAAGGAGGCAGCAAAGGAAGTAAGCAAACACTTAGCCATAATTATGAGAGCTTCCTTGGACTCAGGGGAGGTACCCATAGACTGGAAATGTGCAAATGTGACCCCAATTCACAAAGGAGGATTAAAGGCTGACACAAGTAATTATAGACCTGTGAGCTTAACTTCTGTTCCAGGAAAATTAATGGAGGCACTGGTTAAAGAAGCACTGCAGGATCATTTAGACAAGACTTCAGTTATAGCTCAGACACAGCATGGTTTTGTTAAGGGGAAGTCTTGCCTGACCAACTTGATTGGATACTATGATGCAGTCACAAAAGAACTGGATGCAGGGAATAACTTTGATATTATATACTTGGATCTTAGAAAGGCTTTTGATACTGTTGCACATGGAAGACTGCTACACAAATTGGAGCAGTGTGACATTGGAGGCAAATTGCTGCTATGGATAAAGGGGTGGTTGAGGGGGAGAAGACAGAGAGTGGTAATCAATGGACACTGCTCATCGTGGAGTTCCTCAGGGCTCAGTGTTGGGTCCATTATTGTTTTCTGTATTTATAAATGATATTGATGATGGTATATCAAGCTTAATGTCCAAGTTTGCAGATGATACAAAGGTTGGCAGGGTTGTCAAGGACACTACTGACACTATGCTGCTGCAACAGGATCTGGAAAGGTTGAGCAGATGGGCTGAGAGGTGGCAAATGAAGTTTAACATTGACAAATGTAAAGTACTACACATGGGAAACAGCAACCCCAGAGCAACGTATCAACTCTGTGGTACTACACTGACAGTGGTAGAGAATGAAAGGGACTTGGGGGTGGTTGTGCAGGCAGATAAGTTCTCTGAGCAGTGTAGACTGGCTGCAAGAGTAGCTCATGGAGTATTGTCAATGACATACAGGAATTTTTCCAGCAGGGATAAGGAGGTGATTATTCCATTGTATAAGGCAATGGTCAGGTCACACCTAGAGTACTGTATACAAGTCTGGAGGCCTCATTTCAAGAAGGATGTAGAGCTGCTGGAACGAGTACAGAGAAGGGCAACAAGATTAGTGAATGGAACAAAGGGGTGCTCTTACGAAGAAAGGCTTAAGTTTTGCAAATTACAGTGTCTGGAGACTAGGCACCAGCGAGGTGATCTGATAGAGGTGTATAAAGCCTTGAATGGTTTAAGCATGCTCAATGCTGATGGGATTCTTCCTCTAGCTCAGAAAAATCACCTGAGAGGGCATAAATTCAAATTGAGGAAAGACAGATGTAGGATAGACGTGCGGAAATTTGCCTTTAGCCAGCGGGTGGTTGGTTGGTGGAACAGACTTCCATCCCTTGTGGTGGAGGTTGATAGCCTAAATAAGTTTAAGGCTCAGCTGGACAGGTATTTTGAACGAACAGAGGGGTGAAGTGGAAGTGGTTTTTTTTTTTTTTTTTTTTTGGCTGATGCTGCATAAGCTTGCTTTCTTGCATCAAATGCCTCTACTAATGCTAATGCTAATTTATTTGCATTCTTCCCTTGATAGAGGTCAATGATTTAAGTTGTCAAAATCTCCTTTACTGAAACCCATTTTCTTTAACAACTGCTACATCTCTCTCTCCTCATCATCCAATGGTTTCTATACTATCAGCCCTATGATGCATTTGATTTATGAGAGATGGTCAGGTCTAGAATGTTTTTTTCCCCTCTGGTACTTTACCTAATATTCTAATACAAATAACAGTCATCTAGTTCAGTGGCTGCTAACATTTTTGAGTATAAGGGTCTTCAACTTAAAATCATTTCGTGGCCCTTACATGTCAATAGGCTTTTGTAATTATGAAAATACTTAGTATTAGAAAAAACTTTGGTAAAATCAGTTGCCATTTTAAATAAAATCACTTTTTATTAATCAAAAGAATACATAAATTTAAAAAATATTACATATCTTTGTACTAAATATATTATAATTAAGTAGGTAGATAAACATCTTCATATGGGCAAAATTGAAACTGTCCTCTCATATTTAACCCAGCATACAAAATAAAATTATGAATTTGTATTTTGTATATACATACAATGCACTTGCATGTGCTAAAATTTTATAATTTTTTTGAATAGGCAAAAGAAAGAAAAAATATTAGACAATTATAAAAATACCAGAGAAGAAATAAAATATACATATTGGATGTAATAAAAAAGTAATAATAAGATATAGCACTTAAAATTGGATGGTACAATAATAAAAAAAATACACAGTAAATAAGAATTAAAATATGAAATTACATAACTAAAACAATGAAAATGACATTACTATGAAAGATAAATTGTAAAAAAAGAACCCATCCAAATAGTAAGAGGGGAATAAATATCAAACATGTATATTCAGTCATTCAATGAAATGCTTGGTGCTGTTTTGCAGATATCAGAGTTTGAATGTCTAGTTAAAGTGGTGATAGTTTCAACCTTGAATTTGGTTCCACAAACATGGATTGTGGGGAAATGCATCAAGTACTCCACAGCTTTATCAGATACTTATGGGCACTCAGAACAGAACGAATGTGTAGCCAGAAGTAACCCAGATTCCTTAGGTGAAGACTATCTTTAAACAGTTATCAAATGAAAGATCTGTTAAGCTATGTTGTTCTTCTGATGTCAGAATTGTGAAGTAACCCAGATTCCTTAGGTGAAGACTATCTTTAAACAGTTATCAAATGAAAGATCTGTTAAGCTATGTTGTTCTTCTGATGTCAGAATTGTGAATAAAGAATTATCAACACTTGCAAAGGGGTTTCTAATCCAGTTATATCTTGAATCAGGAATACAAGAAAGCTGCATATGCATGCAGCTGTATCTGGAAACTTTGAAAGTGTTCACTTATGTGACATTTTACCTTATCCAAAAGCTGCATTTTTGTTGAGATTAAAGCAACTGATAGACATGAAATGAACTGTAGTTTGATTGGTTCAATTGATGAGACCACAGATCTAATTTCCTGATGACAACTTCTATTTTGTCTTGAACTTTAAAAAAGTTCATGGCATTTCTCTGAAGCAATTAGGTTACGTTCGTTATGGTGTCCAAAAATATCAACTAAGAATACCAACTTTGTTAACCAAGAAAAGTCATCAGTGCAAAAACTTAAGATTTGACTGAAGCAGAAAAATTCTCATCTCTCCCTGGTGTGTACAAAACAAAAAAAAAAAATTACAATAAAATTTAGGGGAAAAAAAGTATAAAAAAGAATGTGAGTAGAGTGAGAATGTGGACTATGAATTAAGTAAATGTGTGTCTCTCCCACCTGACAACATGCAGTTCTGCTGGCACCAGAACTGCATGTTGTCAGGTGGGAGCACCATCTGTATCGTGCTCCCTTGCACAGTACCTTTTTATTCCCCTTCCCCTGGTGGACAGGGAAAGGAGACTGGTTCCTGTCTCCTCCCCTCCACCCCCCCTTCCTATAGTTGGGCTTATCCCCACTGATATTTCTGGGGCTGCCTTCCCTATCGTCCCCATACTTCTATCTGGCCTTCTTCCCTACTCTAACTAACCCAACCATCTTAACTGTACCCTAACTTTAAATTCCAATTCGGCCTAATATCCAGCATTTAAATTTTTTATATATATATATATATATAGGCCCTAGCCACTGAAATCTTAGGAAACTAGGTGACAGGGCCTGCCAGAATACTATTAAAAATCTATTGGGTGTCTGACCTGCCTCCCTGTGGCAAAGTGCAAACAACATTGAGTCCCACTTGGGGCCCAATGGTTTGTTATTTGGTTTTTAGGAGCATTAGCAACCAAGGCCATATTGCTCCGGGGATATGTGGTGGTCATTCCCTGACCTTTCCGCATCCTCTATTTCACGGGCTCGAACCCCGGTCTAATCAAGCATGTGCTACCACTGCTGCTCCTGCCCACCTGCCTGCAGAGGTACCTAGGGGCCAATGGCTAAATGCTCAGAGATACAACAGTACACAACATTCCATTCCTCATACACCTTTAAATCTCTGGCCTTCACAGAGTTCTGTGTCACACGTACAAAGAATACAATGCAGAGATGGAGGAAACCCCTGGTGCCATCAGACAACTAACACACTTTACTTCAATTCTCAACTCAAATATGCAAGAAAGAACCTTCCCTTGAGAAAGCCAACAAATTTCATTATGGAAGAGTAGTTGATAGTGATCACTGCCCATTTCCTCACAGAGAACTGCAAAAAAATCTTGAATTCAAAGGGCAAGCCTTAATGAAATTAATCATTACAGATTCCTCCAAAACTATCTTTAACTCAATAGGACTTTTTTTCATTGCTAGTAATTCTGTGGATGTAGCAGTAAATAAATTTTGTTTCTGATTACACAGATTTCACCCAAGCATGAACTCGACTATATTTGTCTGTCATAGCCTCCATCAGTGCTAATTTTGACACATTTTGACCAATCAATAGGACTTTCCTTTAAGAAGTCATCCAGAATTATAAAAATTGCATCTGAAGTGGCTCATGTATGCAAAGGTTTGCAAAAGAGCAAGTACTTATTTATACTTCTGTTCCATTCATATCTAACAACTGCCAAAATGTTGGTTAGGTTTTCAACAGCTGTTGATTCAAGTTATAGGGCATAGAAATAACTACTGCATATTCTTGTAATCATATGTCCCTGACTGTCCTCGGCCATATCTCTAATTCTATGTTAAATTGTATTATTTGACAGCGAGATAGCATTACTTTCCCTGCAAGCCTTTCTCCCAGCATTGTACTCACCATTTCTTTCACTGCAGGTACTATTAACCTTTCTCCTATTTTGTGTGGCCTTTCTGTTAGGTTTTAATCCATCATGTTAGGTTTTGATCCATCATTTGAGAGCACCTCTTAACAAATCACTCACAATGATCTTTGGTAATCTTCAGAAACAGTCCACATAAAATCCATCTTTATGTGACTGTCACAGTATTTATGCAGTTTGTTTTTATTCTGCCTGTGTTGCAGTTTCACTAGATGTACCACTTTTACTTTTCACTTTTCTTTTCAATGAGCCTGTTTTTAATCACTTATCCATTATCAAGACTTCCAAAATTCGGCTTCACTAATACAGCAAATGT
The DNA here is from genome assembly GCF_048544385.1 of Mastigoproctus giganteus. Taxonomy (NCBI): domain Eukaryota; kingdom Metazoa; phylum Arthropoda; class Arachnida; order Uropygi; family Thelyphonidae; genus Mastigoproctus; species Mastigoproctus giganteus. Next base: position 50,844,178 of record NC_143577.1, read on the forward strand.
TATATGGGCCAATCTTAAAAGTTTCGGTGGCCCTAGGCAAAATTCATTTGGCTGCCCAAGGCAAAAGAATTTTCTTTGAGGTTGGTTGTAATAAATTTTTATCACTTAATCATAATATAAAAGATATAGTTAATGCAAAAACAATCCAAATTTATTGAAAAGATTATCATATAAGTTAGTGCATTAGCATCATTACATAATATATCTTATACTGTGAATTCCTTCATGAGTTGCCTCTCTCATTGTACCTTGAATAAGCAATGTTTCCCTAGTAGAGAAGACTATTGTTACTTATTCTCAGTGGGCACAACCCAGGCAGTAGTTTCAGGGTTATTTGACCCCTCGTCGATGAGTGGGTGGGTAGATAGCCTGATGTTATAAAAGCTGACAACCCAGTTGTGAATTAAGTTCACAATATGAGAGATGCCAAATAGGATGTAGGCCTAAAAACCCTCAGATTGCAGGAAGAGTTTACTGTCGCATAAGTTAGGGCATTAGCATCATTTCATAACATCTCATATCATGAATTCCTCCACGAGTTGCCTATCTCAATTATACCTGAATAAGTAATGCATCCCCAGTAGAGAAGACTATTGTTACTTATTCTCAATGGGCACCACCCAGGCAGCCATTTCAGGACTATATGGCCCCTCATCATAATGAGATAGCCACTTGTTGTGAAGGAATTCACAATATGAGATGTAATATAATGATGTCACTGCACAACTTTGGTTGGTTTATTGTGTACAGAAATGATGCTAATACAGCAACTTATGTGACAGTAAACTCTTCCCACAGTCTGAGGCTTTTTAGCCTTAAATTCTAGATGTATTAAATTATGCAACATTTGGGAGCTGTTATACCATCAGGGTACATACCCACTCACTGGTGAGGGAAAATATAGTGGTGAAATGGCTATCTAGGGGGATGGTGGCCACTGAGAATAAGTAACAAAAGTCTTCTCTATTAGGAAGGTGTTACTTATTTAGGCATAGCGAGAGAGGCAACTCATTGTGAAGGAATTCACAATATGAGATGTTATGTAATAATACTACTGCCCTTATGACAGTAAACTCTTCCTGCAGTCTGAGGCTTTTTAGCCCTAAATCCTACACATATGAAAAGATTATCTTAAAGATTACAACAAATAGGTAATGTATAATTGCAACTTATGAATTAAATCATTAAGATAGGACACAGTTACATTATGGGAGTGCTATGAGTCTCTTTAAGGGCTTAATTGTTTATGACGAAAATTAAACAGAATTCTGCATAATAAAATAATTAGCTTTACTTACCAAATACTGCCAATTGGAAATTGTAGAAAGTGGCTGTTTTCAAAGAGTAGCCAGAAAAACAGGATTGACTGGCAACCAAGAACTTGAAGTTCTTCCCTTTGTCTGCAGACAAACACTCATGATAAACATTAAATATTGGGATCAAACCAGGAAAGCGAATAATTTCAGATTATCTTAATTACACTTGCATATTATTAAAGGTGCAGTTGCACATGCAACAAATGAACTCTAACCAATGATGATGTTTCAAGGAGAAATTCATATTAACTATGACATAGCTGCCTTTGTCATAATTAGCAAAACATGGTGTATTGGAAGGGTGTGTAAAACTTTCCAATACATTGTTTTCTAAATCTGGAGACTATTAAAGCAAGTGTGTCCTTTTATCCATTCATGTGGAGGAAAGTGAAATATGATTCTATAAATAACCTTGCAGCCCCCTTGGAATAAATTCATGACCTCCCTGGAGATCACAGCCCACAGACTGGGAATCACTGATCTAGTTGATTTAAAAATTTTGTTCCCCATAGTGAGTTTCTCTCATGCTCTTAACAGTTCAGGACAAATTTAAATTACCCACAATAAAACATTCACACTTGCATCTAAAAGCTCTCATCATCATCATCTTCTGATCTGGAGATTACTCCTACTCTCATTATACCTTTTGTTCCAGCTAACTCTCACCACACGGATTCTGTACTAGCATGCATGACTTCTCAATCTGTGCAGCTTTTGTTATGTCAGGCTGCTTTTGATATGAAGCATCAGCTCTTCTATGTTCCCTGTCCTTCCTAAATATATTGTACATACCATTGTGAAATTTGTCATCCCCTATTTCTGAGTTACAACATGTTTCCTTAGCTCTATTATGTTTTAGCATTAGTTTTCTTGATTAGAAGTTTGTATTCATTCATTTTATAAATACACAGTTAAGACTATTTTTGGAGTTTATTAAGCTTGTTTTCCTAGCACGAGCTTCCCACTCATTTGAAATGTTACTGTCCTCCGAACATCTTGCCAATATTGGCTGTTGTGACAAGCAAGAATTCTTGAGATGATTCTCATCAAGCATTACTTTTACCTGTATAATCAGGTAAATGGGTATTGATGTTACCCCTGTAGCAGTTTCTCTGAACCCTTAAGATATCCTCAATGATACTGGGAAATACTTTTGTCTCTACAAAATAGATTCCTTCTACTTAGAAGGGCAGACTACAGTGATAAAAATTTTCCTCAAATAGAAAATTGACTGAAGAACTATACTGGAGGGGATGGCCAGGTGACTTTTTTTTCTGTTGATGCTGTATAAGCTTGCTTTCTTACATCATTTACCACCATTAATACCAAATAATCAGTTTGCATAAGCTTAATATCATTAGTCCTCACGAGTAATAATGTTCTCTTTACACCCTTTTTTAAAATCTGACAATCTGGTAGTGACATCATTAATTGTTGCTCCTGGCAGATACACCCTGTTTCTAGTCCATCTATTCTTATTACAAAAAAATGTTATCTGTTTTGACAATGAAATCTCCCATTAGAACTAAATTCTTTTGAACCAGAACTATTCTGTTCTGGGGCCTAAATCAGGGATGCATCTTTGACTTCCAAGTTGAATTTTTCAGTAACTCAAATAAATGGGCTCATGGTTGATTATCCATCTCTCTGGTTTCATTATCAGTGGTCAATAAATCTGATGACATTTTCTCGTGGCAACTATGTGAGTTTATCATGGGCAAGGGTCATCCTCCAGAGTGGCAAATTATGACTTTATACAGTTGCAGTAATCACAGAATAAGTGGGGGTTTTTTGGGGAATAACATATAGCTGTTATTCCCAAATGATGTCTCCATATGATGGTGAATTTCTGGTGAAAACATGCCCTCCACTATATGAAACAGAACAGCAGTTTATGCAGCATCAGCAAAAAAAAAAAAAAAAACCTCCCATTTCACCCATCCATTCACTCCAAATGCCTGTCTAGCTCAGCCTTAAATTTATTTAAGCTATCAACTTCCACAATAAGAGATAGAAGTCTGTTCCAGCAATCACCTACCTGCTGGCTGAAGGCAAATTTCCACACATCTACAACTGTCTTTCCTCAATTTGAATTTATGCCCCCTCAGGTTCATAATCTCAGCAAGAGGAAGAATTCTATCAGCATTGAGCTTGCTCAACCCATTCAAGGCCTTAAACATCTCAATCAGATCACCTCACATGTGCCTAGTCTCCAGATGCTGCAATTTGCAGAACTCAAGCCTTTCTTGATAAGAGCACCTCTTTGGTCCCCTCGCCAATCTTGTTGCCCTTCTTTGTACTCGTTCTAGCAACTCTACATCCTTCCTAAAATGAGGCCTCCAGACCTGTACACAGTACTCAAGGCGTGGCTTGACCACTGCCTTGTACAACAGGATAATCACCTCCTTGTCCCTGCTAGCAAAATTGCTATATATTATTGACAAGACTCCATGACCTGCTCTGACAGCCTGTCTGCACTGCTCAGTGAACTTCATATCTGACTGCACAATTACCCCAGGTCTTTTTCACTCTCCACTTCACTGAGTGTAGCACCACACTGTTGGTATGTTTCTCTTGGGTTACTGCTACCCATATGCAGTATTTTGCATTTGTCAATGTTAAACTTCAGTTGCCACTTCTCAGCCCATTTGCCCAACTTATCTAGATCCAGTTGCATTAGCATACTATCGGCCTCCGTAGCCGAGTGGGCAGGAGCGGGAGTGCAGTAGCACACGCTCTTTGAGTAGACCGGGGTTCAAGCCCCTGACTGCTGAATACGGTCGATCTGCCAACCCGCACCAGACCAGCGTGGCAGATTATGGTCCATTTCCCTCAGCATGAATTGTTGAGGAGGCTTCCATCCTGCAGTGGGTTGATAATGGCTGCACTTTACTTTTACTATCTTTACTGTCATTAAAAATCTTGCCTACCTTTGGCAGGATTTTTAATGACAGTAAAAATTTTTTTGACTTCTGACTTCTAATCTCTCTTGACATGAGCACATTACAAATATTGCTTCCTCTGCATCTAAAAAACTGGGCAATACTTTTCTTCCAAACAGCTATTTACTCTGTATGAATTGCAAATCTGCCCTATCATGGAACATTGTTCCCACAACTGGGGTAGTGCCCCCAAAAGCTCTTAGGCTTCTATATTCCATTCAAAAGAGGGCAGTCAGGCTAATTAATTACTCATCTCTAACAGAGTCTCCCAACACTGGCTTATAGACATTCTGTTTCTGCTACATGCCTTTTATGTTGATACTTCCATCTGCACTGTTCTTCTGAATTGGCTTCTGTAATTCCCACTCTCTCTTCCAAAGGAGTTTGAATACGTGCCACAACCAGTCAACATCCTTTTACTGTCCAACTTAAAACTTACAAAACCAGCTTTTCTTCTTCCTCATTTATTCATTCAACTTTGTTTTCTGGAACAACCTTCCTTCATATGTATTTCTTGAAAATTACAATCTACAGAAGAAAATTCAGCCTGTGCACTGTAGATTCTAATGCATTTCGTGTTTTCAAAAAAAAAAAAAAAAAAAAAATACATGTGAGCATTAATACCAATTCTAAGTTTACTTATATTTTTTGTTTTCATTTATATTTTTATCTTAAATGAGTTACTCTAACAGCTCATTATCAACATCTTTTCTTTCAAATTATATATTCTTCACAAACTATACAGGGTGAGTCAAAATTATGTATACACTGTAATAATCCATAATTCCTGAATTAGATGACTGATTTGTATTATTTATTTTTTCAGATTGGCTGAAACAATCTGAAATGACATAGAAATGACAATGAACGTGCAATTAAGTGTTGATGGGAGAAGAGCAATTCTTAAATGGTACTGGAAATTTGAAAATGTAGATGTCGAGCATGCATGGAAAAGGCAAGGGGGCACCTACTTGTGTAGCAGTAACCATCTTTGTGATAAATTTGAGGAACACAACTATACACAACATAAATGGGAAGAAAAGGACATCAAGAAGTATCGAAATGTAGAAGCTGTTATGAATGCATTTGAATGTTTCCTATAGAAGTTCAGCAAGACTTGTTATTTCTGAAAAACAGTCAATGAAGTATTATAAGGATCTTAAAGGACAAATTTGTAACCTTTTAGATCTTGATCAATGCAATATTAGATGAAATTATTTCAAAAAATCAGAATTTTAAAAAAATGCAAAAAAATTTTTTTTTTTAAAATCATAAGAACTAGTTACTTCTTTTTTGATGAAATACTGTCTTCAGAATCTGTCTATGTATAACTTGATTCAATTTCATTAACACTAAATTCCAGAGAATTGGCTTTTCTAAGCTAAAATCAGAAAAATCACTTATGCTAACAATCTTCTCTACTCATTTTGAAATCTATTAAATGCTATTTTCATAGTGCAAAAATAGCCTATCTATGATAACTGGCTAGTTATTTAGAAACACTGGAAGATTGACACATTTTATATGTAGGTATTGTTGGAAGCATACTTAACTGCATGGTGATCTAAAAGTTCCAAAATCCTGCTGTAAATAATTTGTTTCCACAAAATAGGGATATTATACAAGTTGTTGCATATTTCTGATGATAGCTTGATATATATGTTATAATTAGCAACAAAGTGTAAGGGATAAATAAATGCATGTTTGTTTGTTATTTGGTTTTTAGGAGCATTAGCAACTAAGGTCATACTGCTCTGGGGATATGTGGTGGTCATTCCCTGACCTTCCACATCCTCCGTATTTGGTGGTCACGGGCTCGAACCCCGGTCTAATCAAGAAGCGTGTGCTACGTACTGCTGCTCCTGCCCACGGAGGTGCCATATATAAATGCATGTGCATATACAGCTATTAGAATTGGTCAATGCACCTTTCCTGTGAAGATGTTATCAAAGCTTATTTTGGAAAGAAATCATTTCAGCAACTTACATGAGAGTGCAACTGACATTTTCTTAATGTGAACCCACTAAACAAGTCAACTATTCACAAACTGATCAAGTGATTTCTGAAACAGGAAGTTTCAGACCAATATAGGAGTGGCAAATCTAAAGTTCTAACTTATAACATATTGGCAGATGTACAACAGTGATTGCAGTAGTCACCATATATTGTTCAGTTGAAGATATAAAAACTTTTCACATCCATATTCTAACTAGGCAATACCCACTGTGGGTACAGTTTCTCTCTTCACTCACAGACGTTCTAAAGTAATGCCAAACTTCGTCACCACTTCAACCAAATGCTTTATGACCAGCTTGCATAGCTGTTTAGTGCTATCACTAAGTTACAAAGTAATTTAGTGAATAAATGATAACACTAAAAGTGAAAAATGTCAGTTTTTTTGCATGGATTACAAATATTGAACAGAAAATAATATTCCAAAATATGGAAACCCTCTTTAGTAGATATATACAATTATATGTATTTACAGGTGTGTATTTAAAGGATAATAAACAAAATAATGTTCTTTTAATATACAGCTTACGTACATTGAACTGCATAACTATGGTGGAAAAAATGAAATTAGCAACCTTTGTTATCGTGTGCAAGAAACTGAGTAAACATTTCTATAAAATGAATCACAGAAAGATACATTTTGGCCTTAGTTGTCCTTGTGGCATTAAGCTTTAATCAAACTCTCCAGGTCAATGTGTAGGTTACACATTGATCTGCAGTTCCAATTTTGTGGCCAGCTCACCAAGACCTCACCACTGAGCTTCTTTTTGTGGAGTAATTTCAAGGACCAGACATATTTCCCCCCCCCACTCCAGTTAATGTGAATGAATTGAAGAGGATCACTACAGCAATCAATGCAGTTACACCAGTCATTCCACAATGTGTCTGGCAAGAAGTTGATTACCATTTGCAATGTGTGTGTGTGTGCGTGCTGCAAAGTCCCATCAAAATGTAATTGCTACTTCCATTGAAACTTTAGGTTTGTACTCATTTTCTTCTATGTCATTTTAAAAATTCCCATCCTTTGCAAGCACTACCAAGGAAATGAAAGTTTCAGCAAGCTTTGTGAAGTATAAAAGGCAGTGCAAAAAATTTACATACTAAGGATTACACTTAAGATGTACAAGTATATGTGACAATTAGCTACTCTCTCAAATTATGATTGCAGCATAAAATGGATACAGAACTAATTACAAATAAGTATGATATATAATATAATTAAAAATCATTGTATTACACTAGTAATAATTATGTAATTTCAATGTTATCTGTTTTTTCTTGGCAGAAATAATGTGGCCATGTAAAATAATGAAATTGTTTTGTAAAATTATGTCCCTGCTGGCATACATTGGACTGTCTATGCAGCCTAGTATGTTAATAATTAATACAAGTTATACTGTATATTGCTTTTCATCTTTGTGTTTTATTGTGTTAAGTGGCTATGTAGCCTGTGGCCATTTTTTGTAATTGCTGAATAAACTAAAAAAATTTCAAAACCTATGGGTGCTTTAAATATTTGGAATGAACTCTCATTTTATCTTACTTAGATTTTTATGCAACAGTAAATTGTTACAATGTTTGAAATGGCAAAAACTACCTTTGTTTGGTTTTAGCTAAATATTTCTTACTGAAATATCAAAAAAATTATATCATATAAAATCTTAAAATATAATTTCTGGTATTCATTTTAAATTTATTAACAAACTGATATTTACATATAAATAGATCAAATTTCATAGTTCCAATAAGTTTCTGAATATTTAAAATCAGTTCTAACAACTTGACCGAACAATCTCAGATTTGACAAGTCCAACACTAACAGTAACTCTAGCTATTAAAGCAGGAAGCTTGTCTTTTCCAATATCACTCCATACTTCTGACAAATGTTCATTAGCCACTGAATCAAACACTTTATCATCTTCATGAAACTCTTCATTAGAGGATGCAGTCATGATGAGAACTGTATTCTTACAAGGAGAGCTTTCATGATCACAGTATCCATGTAAGATTGCAGCTGATGCAGGTGGAATTTTGTCAATGTCATTAAAAAGGATCACATTACATGTTTCCTTACAATTTTTCTTGAATACAGAATCAATATTCTCTTTAGCAATTAAATGATCCTCAGAAATTGCTTTACCATTTAAGCTGCCATATCCTTTTAAATTGCACAACTTGGAAACAGACTTGGCTAAACTTTTGGAAAGACAAAGAGTATCCTCTTCAGCATTTTTTGCAGCTACCAATAACAATAATGCTGGATCTATTTCACTGTTTTTGTTTTCCTTATTTTTAATCTTTTTAATTGCTAATTTAACTTTTTTCCAAGTTATATGAGACTGTTCTGGAAATAATTTCTTTAGATGAGCTAGCATTTCTTGAATTTCCTCTTTGGGCTGATGATTTTTAGTTGTGTTTAATTCATTTAAGACAAAACAGATAACACCCAGAGCAATTACTAAAAGGCTAATTAAGATACACTTATTTCTGGAAAAAGATGCTGTTTCTTCAGTAACACACGAAATCTAATAAATTGGGTGGGAAAATGGAGTTAAAAAAAAAAAAAAAATTTTATAATGCAAGTTTAAAGCACAATAATAATTATTATTCCTTAATACCTAACCAAAATATAAATTTAGATTGGCATACCCTTTTCACAGGCAACCAGAAAGAGTTACAATTCAAGTGATTAAACAAAAAGTCAGGTAAGTACAACCAAGTAAAAAAAAAAAAAAAATATAAGCATAAACAGCTTTTGCTTTGACTAATAAGTGATAATGATTTTCAATTTTGTGCTATAGGCTAGGCAGTCTTTAGTATCACCAAAATTTAATATCTAATCTTCAATGTTGAAAAGATCAACTGATTTTGTTGGAGAAAGGGCCTATTAATTTTTTTTTTTTAGTCTGGCTGAGATAACTATTAGTTGAGGAAGCCTTGGTTCTGTTTAGTTACATATGCAAATATGATTTCTGCTACCACTAAAGCTATTCAGTCAATTTGACATTCAAGTACCTCTATGAAATATCAGATCAGAATTCAAAATAAGGAAAAGGTGAGACTGATTTTGGCATCCAACTCATATTGCTGTTTGGTATTGACATCCAACTTTGATTTTACACTATTTTATGGTCTAGTACAGTCATTCCTCGATTTGCGTGGTTTTTTATTGCACAGTTTCACTATTGCACAGTCAGGTATTTACTATAAAGGTATTTAAGGTATCTTTATTTACTACAAAGGTATTTAAGCTATCAGGTATTTAAATATAAAATTTAAAATTTTAGATTTTATTTTAAATAAAATCTAAAATTTTAGATTTTAGATTGCACGGCGAGTTTTGTTACCTGCACGATTTTTGTTTACGAAGCTTCAAAAATAGGAATGAAGAGCAGATTTTAAAAATTTGTTTTTTTACTTGATTGAAGATTTCATTGAAGGAGAAATACATTTCACCATAATAACATAGAATCCCACAGAATTCCAGCTGTCGGTATTATTGCAAATGCAATAAGATTGAGTTTACTATCCATTTATAATTAGATTCCAATAAACCGGAAAGTGCAAATTGTTTTTGTTTTTTCGTAGTGATCTCCAGAAATGTACTTTAGAAAAATATCACAAAGGAATTCAAAACTGATTTTTATAACCAAACATAGCAATAAATGGTAGAGTGTTTGTCCAGTTATTTTTGAAACAACTTCCTCATTCGGGAACCCTCTTCATCAGTTATCCTAGCTGTTTAGACAGAATACCGTACTTTTCTGGTTTATGGACCATAGTGTTTTAATTGGTAGGCATTGCTTTTGCTCATTTAATATTTCTTGTCTATATAAAGTGTGTGTTTAATTAGTGCCTAAAATGCAGAAAGCTACAACAAAGAAAATTTTAAATTCAGAGCAAAAATTAAAGATCATTAAGGAGTTAGAAAATGGTGAAAAGTTTGTGACATTGGACAAGAAATATAGCATAAATGAATCTAGCATTCGACAAATTAGGGAAAATTAAAAGTTCAGTTATCTGTTCCACATCATTGGCTGCAAAAAGCACTACAAAAGTGAGAAATCCATTAATAGAGAAAACTGAAAAATTGGTTTCTTGCTGGATAGAAGATCTTAATCAAAAGAGAATGCCTCTTAGTTCAGATATTATTTGCACCAAAGCTCTGCAAATTTTTAATCGCTTACAAGAAGAAGAAGCCGGTCCATCCAATGCAGATGTCCTTCAAGGCCAGTAAGGGTTGGTTTGAAAATTTAAAAAAAAAATAGTCTTCACAATCTAAAATTAATGGATGAAGCAGCCAGTGCAGATACAGAAGCTGCTTCTTTGTATCCAAAAACTTTCAAGAATGTTATTGCGACTAAGGGCTATGTAGCAAGTCAAGTGTTTAATGCTGATGAGACTAGCTTATTTTGGAAGCATATGCCAAGCTGAATGTTCATTTCAAAAGAAGAGAAAATTTCCCCAGGATTCAAAGCTGCAAAAGATAGGTTAACACTTTTGTTATGTGGCAATGCAGAGAGTGACGTTAAGTGTAAACCACTGTTAATTTATATGTCAGAAAATCCTTGTGCTTTTAAAGGAAAATCAAAATGCTCCTTACTAGTTGATTGGAAATTGAGCAAAAACAGCCTGGATGACAGCTAAAATCTTCGAGGATTGGCTTTTAAATTGCTTTTGCATCAAAATAAAAAGATATTGCCTGAAGAAGAACATAGCATTCAAAATCTTTGCTCATTCTTCACAATGCACCCAGTCATCCTGCACATTTGTCTAACCTGCACCCAAATGTGAAAGTTACCTTTCTTCCAGTGAATACAAGTTCGTTAATTCAGCTGATGGACCAAGGTGTTATAGCTTCCTTTAAACTTTATTACCTAAGAAGATCTTTTTTTTTACAATTGGTAGAAGCTACTGATGGAATAGGCAGTCTTTCAATTCGAGATTATTGGCGGAATTATAACATTCCTGATGTAAAAAATATTGAATTCGCATGGGGCCAAGTTAAGAACTCAACAATGAATGCAGTGTGGAAAAAGCTGTGGCCACAAAGCATTAGCAGAGGCATACGATGCAAGAAAGCAAGCTTATGCAGCATCAGCCAAAAAAAAAAACCCACTCCCATTTTAAACCTCCATTCGTTCCGAATACCTGTCCAGCTCAGCCTTAAATTTATTTAGGCTATCAACTTCCACAACAAAAGATGAAAGTCTGTTCCACCAATCAACTACCCACTGGCTAAAGGCAAACTTTCACACATCTATCCTACAACTGCCTTTTCTCAATTTGAATTTATGCCCTCTCAGGTTATTATTCTGAGCAAAAGAAAGAATCCCATCAGCATTGAGCATGCTCAAACCATTCAAAGCTTTATACACCTCAAACAGGTCACCTCGCAGGTGCCTAGTCTCTAGACACTGTAATTGCAAAAATTAAGCCTTTCTTTGTAAGAGCAACCCTTTGTTCCATTCACTAATCTTGTTGCCCTTCTCTGTACTCATTCCAACAACTCTACATCCTTCTTAAAATCAGGCCTCCAGACCTGTATACATTACTCAAGGTGTGGTCTAACCATTGCTTTATACAAGGGGATAATCACCTCCTTATCCCTGCTAGAAAAATTTCTGTATATCATTGACAAGACACCATGAGCTACTCTTGCAGACCATCTGCACTGGTCAGAAAACTTCATATCTGCCTGCACAATTACTCCCAGGTCCTTTTCATCTCTACCAGTCTCAGTGTAGTACCACAGAGTTGATACGTTACTCTGGGGTTACTGCTTCCCATATGTAGTACTTTACATTTGTCAATGTTAAACTTCATTTGTCACCTCTCAGCCCATCTGCTCAACTTTTCTAGATCCTGTTGCAGCAGTGTACTGTCATTAGTGTCTTTAACAACGCTGCCAACCTTTGTATCGTCTGCAAACTTGGACATTAAGCCTGATATACCATCATCAATATCATTTATAAATATAGAAAACAACAATGGACCCAATACTGAACTCTGAGGGACTCCACTAATAACATTAGTCCACTATGAGCAGTGTCCATTGATTACCACTCTCTGTTTTATCTCACTGAACCATCCCTTTATCCATAGCAGCAATTTGCCTCCAATGCCACACTGCTCCAATTTGTGCAGCAATCTTTCATGTGCAACAGAATCAAAAGCCTTTATACGATCCAAATATATGATATCAAAGTTATTCCCTGCATCCAGTTCCTTTGTAATCACATCATAGTATCCAATCAAATTGGTCAGACAAGACTTCCCCTTAACAAAACCATGCTGTGTCTGAGCTATAACTGAAGTCTTGTCTAGATGATCCTGTAGTGCTTCTTTAACCAGTGCCTCCATTAATTTCTCTGGAACAGAAGTCAAACTAACAGGTCTATAATTACTTGTGTCGCCCTTTGATCCTCCTTTGTGAATTGGGGTCACATTTGCACATCTCCAGTCCATGGGTACCTGCCTTGAGTCCAAGGAAGCTCTCATAATTATGGCTTTACTTACTTCTTTTGCTGCCTCCTTTAATACAACTCGATAGATTCCATCCACCCTGGGTGCTTTTTTTATGTTTATCTTCAACAATTTCTCCTTCACTTTCATTTCAGTTATTACAAAATCATCTAGCTCAGTGCCAGAGTTTAATTCACCTCTGGCATCCCCCTCCCTGAATAACTTCTCATGTGTGAATGTAAATGCGAAATACTCATTTAGTTTGTTAGCCACCTGAACAGGATCATCAACAGTTGAACCATCAATATCCAGTGGACCAATCTGATTCATCCCTTTTCTTATAGAGTTTACATAGGTAAAGAACTCTTTGCTGTTTTTCTTTGCATCCTTTGCATTTTAAAAGGCTGTGATTCAGAGGGCAACTGCCTCCCCCCTCAGTTCTCCCCGGAACCACAGCACTCCCATTAGATTGAGCCTTTTGCTTTGCTGCTCTGGTCTGAGTCATGATTTTGATTCAATTTCAAAAAAAATTTCAATTTCAATACAAAATTATAATCCTAAACTTATACCCCAATGCAGTTATAACACTATCTATATATATATATAATAAGGTGTAAGGTATGTTAGTGTCTAACGGCTCCTGGGATTTCTCCCATCTCCGCGGGTATACATTGTATCGGGCCAGAGATTTGAAGTATGTGGGGTCATGTGCTGTATATTGTGTTGTGCCCTTTGTTCCTCCGGTCTATTAGCCGCCGAGCCTCCTAGTGGGGTCTGACGTTATCACACCGTGCCACGGGGAGGCTGACCAGGTGCACCACTGAATCTAGAGTACTCTGGCGGGTCCTCCCACCTACTTTCCTGGGATTTCAGTGGCTAGGACCAGATTTGAGAATGAGATGATCGCTGTTTCTTGAGCAACGGTTGTAATTTTAACAGAGCGTCGGGTTGTTCGCTGATAACTTGTTTTAGGGCCAAATAGGTCGGGCAATAATTTTGATGTATTTAGATTTAGGCCTGTGGGGCATATATATATATATACGCACACACACACACATATTAAAAAAAAAAAAAAAAAACTGTGCAAGAGAAAAGTAAGGGAGGTAGGCAGAAGACTGGAGGGTAGGAAACAGAAGAAGGGGGCCGACAGGGAAGATGGCCCCTGATGACAATAGGGCATGCCCAGTGCCTCACCAGAGAGGAGTGGGGTGGACAAAAAAAAAAAAATCATTGTGTAAGTGAAAAATAGGGGGGGGGGTAAAAGGACAGATGGAAGGAAACAGAAGAAAGAAGCCACAAAAAAAAAAAAAAAAAAAAAAGAGAGAGGGAGATACCCCACAAGTGCAGGGTAGGTACAGCTAGCACGGCCAGTCAGTTGGAGCAGACACTTGGTGGAAATCCAGCAGTGTGAGTGCTGCTATGGTGGATGGGTCATGTTCAGGAAGGTCTAGTCCAGGTGTTGTCATTGGAACTCCATTTGGTGAGTCTGTGTCGCATCCAGACTGAAGGCTGGTCCAGTAGTCCATGATAACGAATAGTGGGGTGGTCAAAACCAGGAGTCCAAGATGTGATGGTCAAGTCCAGGGATCGATGGTAGGTCTCTTCTTGATGAGATGTGTCACGTCTGGTCGGGAGGAGTTGGTCCAGGAATCAATGATGAGGAATTTGTCGAGGTATGTGTGGACCCTGTCTTTGATTACAGTGCAAGTATTGTCCCAACCAAGTGGGGAGACCAGTTGACTACTTGAGATGTGAGGGATCAAGTTGGGTTCTGTACTCCGGATGGTTTGTTGGTCAAGACTTCTGTAAGTTGGTCCAATGCGTTAGCATCCATGGCTCAATGATGCGCAGCAACAGTTGGCAGTCATGGTTGTTATGGCCTATTGATTCGGATGCTAAGGGGGTGGTAGCGCTTTCTGCCTAGTAAATAGGTCCATTGCAAATTGAGTCAGGGCTCTAAGTTTCTTCATTCTGTAGGGTGAGGTGTTCTTGATTTTGGTAGTTGAAGCGTAGTCTCGTTATTAGGATCCTCCTGAAGTCCTCATAGATTTCATAGCTGTGGGCAAAGTGCTCCCACATCTGATCCTCTCCACAGTGACAGTGGGGTGAGTCTGAAATTCTGAAGTCATGTAGTTTTTTCTGGAAGGAGCCATGTCCAGTGAGGAGGTAGGTAGCATAGAGTCCCGGTGAAAACCAGACAGGTGTGAGGGGGTATGTTATTTGTTATTTGGTTTTTAGGAGCATTAGCAACTAAGGCCATATTGCTCCGGGATATGCGGTGGTCATTCCCTGACCTTTCCGCATTCTCCGTATTTGGTGGTGACAGGCTCAAACCCCGGTCTAATCAAGAAGCGTGTGCTATGCACTGCTGCTCCTTCCCACCTGGCTACGGAGGCGCCGGTGTGAGGGGGTAGGAGGCCCTGACATCTGGGAGGAATCTTTTGTTGACAGCGCCTTTAGTTGAGGTCTGCCATCTTTCTTGCCAGGTGTCTGTTATATGTTCATTAAGTCTCTTCTTTTCAGCGTTTCTATTATTTGCTGGGTCAGTGGTGAAACCTGCACAGGTAACTGCTCTTCCTTTGGCTATCTGATAGAGCAACCCATGACGAACAATCTCCAGGTCCAGTGGAAGAGATCCAGTGAGGACCTGGAGTGCATGGGTGCTGACAGTGCGCGAGGACAGAAGGAGAAGAGAGCGCTGGATAGTTCCTAGGCGCGATCTGTTTACTACTGTATTGGCCTTCTTGTACCAGACTCCAGAGGCATAGGTGATAACTGGGATGAAAACTGCCTTATATAAGAGGGACAGTGTTCTTTTCTTTAAGCCCCAATCCTTCCGGGCAACTCTTGAGACTTGGGCAGCATACTTCCTGATCTTAATCCTGAGTTGATCTAGATGAGGAGTGAAGGAAAGGTTTTTGTCTAAGATCAAACCTAGATATTTAAGCTCTGTTTTTAGTTTTACTGTAACACCATTGACCTTGATTTGGGGTGGTCTTCTCAAATCAAGGGTACCTTTTAGTAGGATCAAATTGGTTTTCTCTGGGGAGATCTTTAGGTTGTTATGCTCTGCTCAAGCTTGAAGGGTGGAGATGGCCTGGTTGGCAGTTGCTTCTAGTTGGGCTCTGTTATTGGCAGAAAAGAGCATGACCAGGTCATCTGCATAGGCCTGGGTCTGTACATTGTTGAGTTTGGTGTTCAAGAAATCATCCAGCACCAGATTCCAGAGGAGAGGCCCCAGGACAGATCCCTGAGGGCATCCCCTGAAGACTGGTCTGGAGACACTGCACTGGAGAGTGGACACGACAACTCGCCGGTCCTGGAGATAGGTCTTGATGCATCTATATAGGTTTTCTGGGACTTCCGCCCTCCGGAGCCTGCCAAGGACGCTGGGCCACCAGAGGGAATCGAAGGCACCAGCAAAGTCAAAGGAGATTAGAAGAAAGTATTTGGAGTTGCAGTTGGTAGCAGCTTCAATGATTGTTTCCAGTGCATCTACTGTGGAGCGTCCTTTCCGGAAACCGTACTGGTTAGGTGAGGAGAGAGACCAGCGTTATTGTAGTGGGCTTCTATTCTATGGGAGATCATCCGTTCGAGAAGTTTGCTGAAGACTGGCAGCAGTGCAATGGGCCGGTAGGATTGTGGCAGATCATGTGGTTTGGTTGAATTCTTCAATATAAGTCTAACGGTTGCAGTCCTCCACTGTGTAGGGAAGAATCCTTGGCGAAGACAGTGGTTTAACAGGTTGGGTACGGTAGTGGGAATAAGTTTAATGGCTTTCTGGACGATTTCTGGATCGAGCATGTCTCTGCCCGGAGCCTTCTTGTTTCTGATTCTAGATGCAGCTAAGTTGAGCTCGGTTGGGGTGAAGGGTTCTTCAATTGCAGTTGTGCGATATGTTTCATTTTCCATGCAGAGCTCTAGCTGTTCCATTGTGTGTGGGTCAGCAGGCTGCTGGAATGTAGCGTCTAGCCACGATCTGGTGTAGAGTCCATTTGGTAATTTTGTGGTTGATACGACCTCCCCTCTGGGGAGCTTGTTAGTGGTCACTTTGTACACAACCCCCCCAGGGATCGGCATTCCCTTCAGTGCTTACCAGGGCTTCCCACGAGCGCCTTTTGCTCTGTTTTATTGTTGTGGTATACTGGTTCCTGTTCACTCGATATTGCTGCAGTAAAGCCTCTGTTTCTTCTGGAGGCCATGTTCTTCTTGCACGTTGATAGCGTTTTCGTTGGTAAATGACTTCGCGTCTAAGAGCCTGGAGTTCTGGTGACCACCAGGGGACAGCACCAGGTGTGAATCTCTTCTTTTTGATAGCCTTGTTTGCAGCATTAGTGACGAGCTGTGTAATTGCACATTGATGCTGGTCTGGGCTGAGGCCACTAGGATTGAAGTGGCTAGCTGCTCTGGTCAATTCGTCCTTAAAAAGGTTCCAGTCAGCCTTATTCAGGGCATATCTTCTTTGTTGAGTTCCGTTGGTTGGTTGAGTTACTAGTGAACTGTGTAGTTGGAAGGTTAGTACCCTGTGGTCAGGTGGTCCAGTCCTCACAGACTATCCAGGAAGCAAGGTGCTGAGCAATGGAGCTTGAGGCTAAGGTGACATCTATGGTAGCTTCCCACAGGGTACTGGAGAAAGTTGGCAGGCAGTTAGGTTTGTTTAGAATGACCAGGTTGCTGTTAGACAAGTAGTCCTCAAGACGTTGGCCATTTCTATTTCCTCTGTGATTTTGAGTTCAGCTGTGCCAAGCTGGGGACCTGCAGTTAACATCAGCCCCTATAATGAGTTTTGCATTTGGCATTTGTAGCTGGATAGTCTGTAGATATCGGGTGGCAGGAAGAATATCTTCCCCCGGTCGACAGTATATCGAGACTAAGTAGAATTGCCCAAGTGGATCTGTGTACTAGCTGGGCGCACACAGCCCAGCTAGTACACAGATCAGTGATTTTGGTGACAGTTCGGTATTGCGAACGACGATCGTGGCCCAGGGTGTGTCACCATCAACCTGGACCACTTTAAATCTCAAGGGGTAGCCTTTTACCTCATTATGAGTGTATGGCTCCTGAAGAAGCAGCACATCTAAGTTCTCTTCATCTGCCTTTTTGACCAGTTGTGCAGCAACAGCCTTGGACCTCTGAGCGTTATGTTGTACTATTTTCAGTGTGGATATTTACGTTTGGTCTGTTACTCCCCATAATCTATTCTTGACTGTTGAGCACTTCTTGCTTTGAGATAAACTGGGCAATTGCTGTCACAGAGTGAATGGTTGGCTGGCACCTTTAGGGCCTTGCAATTGGCACATGTGGGAGGTTGAGACTTTTTGGGGCATGTAGTGTACTCATGCCCCGTTTCGGCACAGTGGCCACAGGTGGGCAGATTTTGCCTGCACGTGTGCGTGGTGTGGCCGAAACGGCAGCACCTGAAACATTTGGGGACGGCTACATGCTCCCTAAAGCGGTGGCTGCCCCGGTTGATGTAAATTCTTGTTTGCTGGGAGAGGATCTTCCAGGCCTTGGGTGATAGCTCAAAGACCCAGTTAATGGTGTGCCCAGCTCTGGTTTTTGTTTGGAATTTAGGGATTATATGAGAAATCGGTTCTTCATCTGGGAGTTCCTGTTTCAAGTTTCTGTGGAAAATTTCACTTTGCAATTCCTCTGGAGGGAGATCCTTGTCCACGTCTAGTACCAGTATACAAGGGCCCTTTTGTCTAGGGGGCTCGGCCAGAAGTCCCAGAGATGGTATTTTAGGGTTCTTAATAATCAGTTCAGCATCCTCTTTTGTGGCTGTTTCTATAATTACTCCTCTATTTCACGTTTTGCGAATTGACTTGATTTTAGTGTTCTTTAAGTCATCTGTCAAGGAGTCCATGACTGTCTTCTTGACCTCCTCACTGTGGAAAATTTCATACAACCTTCATTGGTAAGGGGTTTAAGTACCACTAGGTTAGGTCTAGGTGATAGCGTTTTCTTCAGTGTAGTCCATAGATTGGCACCTGAATTGTTTGTCTTGTAGCCCAGTTCCTGAGATTCGGGAATAAAGTCCGGTGGTGGCTTCCTCAGCGGTTGGGCATATGTGGAGTCGCGCTGTCGCATTTGTTTTACCCCACAGTCAGTGTAGGCTTCCAATTTTGCAGTTGCCTTTTCGCTTTCCAGGTGAGTCTGGATAAGCAGCGATTCCAGTTTATTCCATAGGGTGACAATTTCTGCCCTAAGAAGTGTTGTAACTCTGTTAGTTGGCTCTTTGAGCAAGTTCTCCAGTGCTACTTTGAGTTGTAGCGATTGTTGGATAACTGTCCCCTCAGGCATGTTGGGGTCAAGGGGGAGGTCAGGTTGTCTCATGTCTGTGTACTCGGTTTGGGAGGGGGGGTTCCACGGTCCCTCTGTTTTGAGATTTTGACCTGGTTTCCCAATCAAATTTGGTACCGATTGGTTTTTTGTTCTTCTTAATGGGGGGTTCAGTTTGAGATTCTTTGTGTTGCTCTGATAATTTAGGGTTGTCGGTCACTGGCAGGGTTGTGTTTACAGCCGATTTCCTTGATTTACCCTCCATTTTAGCAGATACGAATTGGCGAGTTCACTGCGGATGAGCGAGTGGCGAGACAGTCTCACAGAAGGAGCTCAGAAAATGAGGGCAGATGATACCCACTGCAAGTTAATAGGTGAATCAACTTAAGAAGTGCTACACAAGAACAGCTACCACCAATAGGATTTACAGTATAAGTCACATGCTATTTGCCCTGGGATGACATTCATATGGTCAACTGTAGTGGTAGTAAACTTCTTCCGTTCAATGACTAAAGGAGAAAGTAAGCAGCAATGGGTGGGGATGGGGGAGAAATAATCACTAACCCTGTCGCCACTTGACCTTGCCAGGAGCTTAAGTGATGTGTTGCCTTAAGCAGAATATCACTGGGTTTGGCTGCGTTGAATTAAGCCCGCTGTTGGTTTCGACTCTTAATTAACTGTAATACGAATGCTTAAAATTTAGATTAAACATATTTTCCTTAGCAGACACTATAGGTTCTAGTTCTCATAAGCTTTCTGTTAAATTGTGATTCAATATATAACACAGGGGATCGCCCTCCCCAGTCAAGAGTGCAGTTCAACCGTGGTGGCAGGGAAATAAGTGGAATGCCACTCTCTCCAACACTAGAACAATGCCGCCATGGTGAGCTGACACACTGTTGCCAGCGTTGAATCAAAAACGAATTGAAATGCACTATCTCACCCAATAAAACTGAAAACAAATATCACTACTGTGATCCACTGATGTAGGTAAATCCTTCAGTACACAATTTAATTACCATACTAAACTTCAAACGCATAATCCAGACACATTTTCACGGAGCGATGAACAGCACATATGAGTAAGAAGGTGGCCATTTTGGTGATCTCAATATATATATATAGTGTTATATATTCTAGATATGATAGAGTAAAAATATATCGGATTGGCAATGAGGTAGCAGGTTGAGTGAGATAAGGTGCAGTCTGCGCTGATCTCATTAACAACCTTAAGTTATCTATAATGTTAAAATTTACAAATAATTCTTTGCCTAATATGGATATAGTGTTATATATATATATATATATATATATATATATATATATATATATAGTGTTAATAATATATAAATATTATCTTTTTTTTTTTCCAGTATTGAGTATTACCTCTAAGTTTCGTTATATAACTTCCATATCAAGTTATGTATTAATTAATAATGTTACATTTGTAAAATCTAAGTCGTTATGTGTATTTAGTTTAAAAAAGTAAATTTAATTGACAATGAAGTTGAACAAGATTAATAAATTTTACTGATTAATTGATAATATTATATACTATACTATACTAAGCTAATGCTATCTAGTATGGGATATAAAGTTGTATCGTATAACAATGGCGGCAAGTTACTAATGGTAAATCTATGGACACTAAGAGTATTAAGTTTCAAAGTCTTGCTATCTTGGTCCTTGAGGTTGTCACAGACATTCCCTCAGATATGCCAGACAAGCTGTTCGTGCTACCTGGGAGTCTAAAACGCTGATGGAACTGATATTCGGGTGACACTCAAGTCAAAGTGGACCCAATTTCGGCGAAGTCCGGACGGTCTATGACAGCCAAATCCTCTGCTTGCACCTTCACGATGGTGGGACGTAATAATCCTGGGTATAACCTTCATGCACAAGTACATGGTGGATGACCACCCAGGTGTGAACCAACGTAAGCAGGGGTCGAGGTGTGGCGCCCACACCACATGGAGGAACGCCGCCCCTCTATGTTACCAGGCAGTACTAGGTGGTGGATGACTCTCATCAACCGGTGAAATACCACCACTTTGCTTATTGGAGGCTTGAAGTGGTGGAACCCATGTTTAGTCTCTAGAGCTAAGTTCCGGCCAACCCTTCCCTATCTCTTCCATCATACAGTATGATTGATGATTTTTGAGGTTATGATGAATGTCGTGGCGAGATCCAATATTCCTTACATTTCGAGGGTACAGCTCTAAAACGGTGTTCGCAGGCCGGCCGCTAGTTAGTACACCGGACTGAACCTATTGGTAACTCTCTAGGAAGCTTCCGGATCAGCTAGTGTATAATCTTGCTACCTCTACTCTGCCAGATAGTGACTGGAGGGAGTCAGAGTAGTGTGTATGCGGGGAGCATTGTCGAGGCCACGTTATGTCAAGGATCTGGGTATATTCTTACCACATGTACGCCATATCCAAAAATTTCATTACTTCATACAGCATGTCCCACCCACTTTTTCTTACTATTGAATACACATGAATTATCAAAATAATAGAGCAAGCTTATCTGCGAAAAGATCTAAACCTCCCAAGGACTTCCTAATTCATTTCACAAATATACGTGGTCTCAATTCTAATCTCAACGATGTCCATTTCCACTTGCAGTCTTCCAAACCCCATGTACTTTTTCTGACTGAATCTCAGTTATCAGTTGATTCAACTACTGCTCATCTCAGATGTCCAAATTATTTGCTGTATGATTCCTTTCGCCTCAAAGGTGGTACTTGTGCATATGTCCGTTATGATATTCCCTGTCAGAGACTTGGCAATTTGGAATCTCCTCTCTTTCATCTTCTCTGGCTTAAAATCTCTCTACCTCATTGTGTAAAATTCATCTGTTGTCTCTACCGTTCTCCCAACTCCACTAATCACTTGGAGCTCTTTGACTTCCTCTCTTTGCAACTTGACTTTCTCCAGTCCAACTTTCCTAACAGTGAGGTAATTTTCCTTGGTGATTTTAATGTTCACAACTCCAGCTGGCTTCCACTTTCTAGTCACACCGACCCAGCAGGTCGAGATGCTGAGGCTTTGCAATTACTAATGACCTAGCACAGATTGTTCATTTACCTACAAGAATACCGGACAATCCTAATCATACAGCCAATACGTTTGATCTTTTTCTCACAAACAACCCTTCTAAGTACAAGGTTGAAGTGAGAGGTCCTTTAAGCACTTCAGATCACAACTTGGTGATTGCCTCTTCTACAATGGAACCTTTATCTCATGGCTATTCCCAACCTCGTATTGTTTGGCATTACAAAAATGCAAAATAGGATGACCTGCGAGACTTCTTTTCTTCTTTTCCTTGGTCTGATTACTGTTTCAAAACTTCTGATGTCAACGTTTGCTCAGATCGTGTCAGTGAAATTATTCTTGCAGGAATGAAATCCTTTATCTCACACTCCACTTTAAAATCTCGTCCTTTATCTAAACCTTGGTTTTCCAATAAATGTGCTAAGGCTGTCCAAGAGAAGAACGTTGCATATCGTAATTGGCTTGTTTCTAATTCTTCAGTTTCATTTTCTGCGTACATCAAAGCTCGCAACAATTGTAAAGCAGTTATTAATCAGTCCAAACTAGAGTTTGAACAGGCTAAGAGTAGAAAACTTGCTTCTTGCCCTAATGGTAGTCGAGCATTCTGGTCTCTTGCCAAAGCTATTGGCCGCAACTTTTGCCCATCTTTGCTCCCACCTCTGTCCAAACCAGATGGTTCTGTTGTCACTTCAGCCAAGGATAAAGCTGACCTGCTAGCATCCCATTTTTCTTTGAGCTCATGTATTAATGATCTTGGTAAAACACCTCCCACCATTACTAACACGCTCCATTCAATGCCTCCTGTGGTCTTCCGTCAAAAGGATATCAGAAGGATTTTGATGAATCTTGATGCTAAGAAAGCTCCAGGTCCTGATGGTATTTCTCCACTTGTTCTCAAAACCTGTGCTCCTGAACTTACTCCTATTCTTTGCCGCCTTTTTTCACTTTCTTATTCCAAAGGTGTTTTTCCTTCTGCTTGGAAATTTGCTCATATCCAGCCAGTTCCTAAAAAGGGTGACAAATCCCTCCCATCCAATTATCGTCCCATTGCAATTACTTCTACTCTTTCTAAAGTAATGGAGAAATCAATTAACCGCCAACTCTTAAACTACCTAGAAACCTTCCGTCTGATCAACGATCACCAGTATGGATTCCGTCAGTGTCGATCCACTGGTGATATTCTAGCTTATGTTACCCATTTATGGACTAATTCAATGGAAAGGTTCGGTGAAACACAAGTAGTTGCTCTTGACATCTCAAAGGCTTTTGATCGTGTTTGGCATAAAGGTCTTCTAAACAAGCTTCCATCTTATGGTTTGCCAACTGTTTTTAGTAATTGGTTATCCAGTTTTCTCTCTGATCGCTCACTGAGGGTGATGGTAGATGGCTCTCTGTCTTCTAACTTCTCCACTAATGCCGGTGTCCCCCAAGGTTCAGTTCTTTCCCCCACTCTTTTCCTCTTGTATATCAATGACCTTCTTCCATTGACTGGAAATCCTATCCATAGTTTTGCCGATGATAGCACATTGCATTCAACTTTCCATTTTGAGAAAATGGAAAGTTGAATGCAAGCTTGTCCAGCTCAATCAGCTTCAAGTTCTCGAAAATCTGCTGCCAATTCCTTAAATGCCGATCTTCAGGTAATTCTCCAGTGGGGCAAAGACAACTTAGTTGATTTCAACCCTTCTAAAACTCAATCTTGTCTTATATCTCGCAAAAAGGATTCTTCTGCTCCTATGCTTATCTTTAGTGACACTCCAATTTCTAGGCAAAATGATATATCTCTTTTGGGGATTACCCCGACTTCTAATCTCTCTTGGCACAAGCACATTACAAACATTGCTTCCTCTGCATCTAAAAAACTTGGTTTTCTCTTTCGCTCTCGGCGTTACTTTTCTCCCAAACAGCTGCTCACTCTGTATAAATCGCAAATCCGCCCTGCCATGGAATATTGTTCCCACATCTGGGGTGGTGCCCCCAAAACCTCTCTCAGGCTTCTTGATTCCATTCAGAAGAGGGCAGTTAGGTTAATTAATGATTCATCGCTAACAGAGTCTCTCCACTCGCTGTCTCATAGATGTACTGTTTCTGCTGCATGCCTCTTCTACAGATACTTCCATGGGCACTGTTCTTCTGAATTGGCTTCTATAATTCCCGCTCTCTCTTTCAAAACAGTCCGAACACGTGCCGCCACCAGCCAACATCCATTTACTGTCCAACTTCAAACCCACAGAACCAACTTTTCATCTTCCTCATTTATTCATTCAACTGCCGTTTTCTGGAACAACCTTCCTTCATACGTATTTCCTGAAAATTACAATCTACAGAAGTTCAAGTCCAATATCAACAAATATCTTCTTTCGTCTTCTCAACCTCCAACCCAAGCACGGTACTAAGTACTATAGGTTATAATACCTCTCGTGTTTGGGGTTCTCATAAAAAAAAAAAAAAAAAAAAATCTAAATTCAGAATAAACCAAGGATCTCGACTAGGTCTATATGCTACTTATAGAAAATAATTTAATATAACAATTAAGTCAATAAAGCGGCTAAATATAGCTAAAAACTTCGAATTTTCCGGAGATGCAAAACTTGCCAATTGTGGATTGGATACCCTTACTGATACTAAGTAATAACCTACAAAATCTCTATCGAAGTTAAAAATTAAACTAAGCATCGTAACTAGAGCTGCACTAAAGAAGTCACGGTTGAAATGCTGGAGGAAGTTGAGATTGTGAGAATTGGCAAAATGATTAGTGGAGAGGGATTTGAAGAACTGGAACCACCAGATATCACAGAAGTCCTTGAATTTCATAGAGAACAATTATCAGTGGACGATATTTTTTTGCAATATGACGAAGATGACAAAAATTATAAAAACGAAGATGCACACAAAAATTTGACCGTGAAGAGACTAGTTCAGTTTTTAAGACTTGCAAATCAGCTTAGCCAAGAAGCTCTGAATATGGATCCTAATTTGGAGAGGCGTTTAAATTTCCGCAGAACTTTATCATTAGCTTTAGTTCCTTATGAAGAAATTTATAGAGAAAAACAGCGACGAAGAAGCAATGAATTTAGATTAAAAATCTAGAGGTAAGTATTAGATTAATTTAATACTTAATTAAATTAAAATTAATTAATCTTAAAATTAATTTAAGTTAATTATAAGATTAATTTTATAAACATGTTTACTTTTTTTTTTTATGGAATGAAGACAATTTTTTCACGAAATGAAGACAATTTTTTTGCACTTTTTTTTTTTTTCTGTACAGGTACGGAACCCTCATTATGCCATATAAACTGTTTCACATTGTGCAGTGTTTTCACAGAACGTAACCCTGGCACAAATCTGGGGATGACTGTATTTGTATCTTAACATTATATCCAGTGCCTTTCTCTATCCTTAAAATAGAATAGAAGTATGTAGTAGTAGTAGTAATGGCATGAGATGCAAGAAAGCAAATGTATGAGCTTATGCAGCATCAGCCAACAAAAAAAAAAAAAAAAAAAAATCACACCATTCCCTCCAAATGCCTGTCCAGTTCCTCCTTAAATTTATTCAACCTATCAACTTCCACAACGACAGATGGAAGTTTGTTCCAGCAATTAACCACCCGCTGGCTAAAGGCAAATTTCCGCACATCTATTCTACATCTGTCTTTTCTTAATTTGAATTTATGCCCCCTTAGGTTCGTAATCTGAACAAGTGGAAGGATCCCATCAGAATTCAGCGTGTTCATTCAAGGCCTTATACACCTCAATCAGATCACCGCGCAGGTGCCTAGTCTCCAGCCACTGCAATTTGCAGAACTTAAGCCTCTCTTGGTAAGAGGATCCCTTCATTCCCCTCACCAATCTTGTTGCCCTTCTCTGTATACGCTCAAGTAAATCTACATCCTTCCTAAAATGAGGCCTCCAGACCTGTACGCAGTACTCAAGGCGTGGCCTGACCATTGCCTTATACAGAGGGATAATCACCTCCTTTTTCCTGGTAGCAAAATTCCTATATATTATTGACAAAACCCCATGACCTGCCCTGGCAGCCTGTCTGCATTGCTCAGAAAACTTCATATCTGCCTGCACAATTACTCCCAGGTCTTTTTCATTTTCTACCACCTTAAGTGTAGTACCACACAGTTGGTACGTTTCTCTGGGGTTACTTCTACCCATATGCAGTACTTTGCATTTGTCAAGGTTAAACTTCAGTTGCCACTTCTTAGCCCATCTGCCCAAATTATCTAGATCTTGTTGCAGTAGCACACTGCCATTACTGTCATTAACAACCCTGCTAACCTTTGTATCATCTGCAAACTTCGACATTAAGCCTGATATACCGTCATCAATATCATTGATAAATATACAAAACAACAGTGGACCTAACACCGAACCCTGTGGGACTCCACTAATAACATTAGTCCAAGAAGAGCAGAACCCATTGATTACCACCCTCTGTCTTCTCCCACTTAACCATCCTTTTATCCATTGTAGCAACTTACCCTTAATACCATTCTGCTCCAATTTGTACATGCACAACAGTGTCAAAAGTTTTCCTGAAATCGAAATATATGATATCAAAATTATATTTTGCATCCAGTTCCTTTGTAACCACATCATAATATCCTATCAAATTTGTCAGACAAGACTTTCCCTTAACAAACCCATGCTGTGTCTGAATTATTGCTGCAGCCTTGTCTAGATGATCCTGCAATGCATCTTTAACCAGTGACTCCATTATTTTACCCGGAAAAGAAGTTAAACTAACTGGTCTGTAATTACTCGTGTCACCCTTCGATCCCCCTTTGTGAATTGGGGATACATTTGCACATCTCCAGTCTGTGGGAACCTCCCGAGTCCAAGGACACTCTCATAATTATGGCTAAGGGTTTGCTTAGTTGCTTTGCCGCCTCCTTTAATATAACTGGATAGATCCCATCCACTCCAGGTGCTTTTCTTACGTTTAACTTCAACAATTTCTCTTCCACTTTGCTCTTAGTTATTACAAAATCATTAAGTATCTTGCTACAATTTGATAACCTTCTGCCATTTTCAAACCTCATGTGTGAATGTAGATGCAAAATACTCATTCAGTTTGTTTGCTATCTGAGCAGGATCATCGACAGTCGAACCATCGATGTCAAGTGGACCAATCAGATTCATCCCCTTCCTTTTAGAGTTTATATAAGTAAAGAAATCCTTGCTGTTTTTCTTAGCATCTTTTGCCAAGGATTTCTTGTAATCTGCCTTCGCCTGCCGAACCTCCTTTGTGACCTGATTACAGATTAACTTATATCTGCCATAGGCTTCTGAGTCGCTTGATAATTTATATGCATCCCATGCATTTTTCTTCTCTGTTACGAGTCTCATTAGTTCATTTGACAACCATTTAGGCCTAAACCTTGAACAATATTTCTTAATAGGAATGAAACTTTTAGTAGCTTCCACGATTAAAAGTTTCATACCTATTAAGAAATATTGTTCAAGGTTTAGGCCTAAATGTGGAACAGTTTTAGGAATTTTAACCAATTCCTGACACAAATTAAATCAGTTTTTATGAAAAAGGAAACTCAAATACTCTTATATAATTTATAATCAAGAACATCCAAAATTTAATTTCTCTAGAGGATGTTAAAGTTAAAATGATAAAAAGAAGATTCAACTGATATAGCTTGGATAACAAAAAGAATAGGTAATTAGGTTAATAGGTAATAGGCTTGTTGAAAATTAATAGATAAACCAAAGGAGATATTCCATTTAAAGGATGACAAATAAGTTAGTAGTTCCTAAATGGCCTGATTACAGCTGTCACCTATTCATGAGGCTATGATGGCATGTAGTATAGCAAGCACAGCTACATGCCATCTATAATGTTATAATCAACTATAATTACAAAGTATTTTAGAGCTAAAGGCCTCAAAGTTGTGAAGAAGTTTAACTTCCACACAAGTTGGCATAAATGCATCATGTCTGTATGTAGCCAACTACTAAGTAGTTATAAGTAATGCTTCACCAACGGAACAGATTATTGTTACTTATTCTCGGGAGGGATACCACCACCCAGACGACATCATTTCAAGGCTTGTTGGCCTATTGTCAATGATGGGGGGGGGAGGTACCCTGGCATTGCAATGATGCCAACCCAGTTGTGAAGTATAATTCCACAATATCACAGATGCCAGTTGCTGTGCATAGTAATAATACTAAAAAGAATAAATGCACAAGGCATTTATTCTTTTTAGTATTATTATTATGCACAACTGGGTTGGCATCATTGCAACACCGGGGTACCTACCCTCCTACCGACAATAGGCCAACAAACCTTGAAACGGTGCCATCTGGGTGGCAGTGGTATCCCTCCTGAGAATAAGTAACAAAAGTCTTCTCCATCAGTAAAGCTTTACTTATTCGATGTAGTGCAATACATGGTAACTCATGAAGGTAGTCACAATATGAGATACAATTAAATCAATGCCATTTACACTACTTCTGTAGCTTTTAAAAAAAATAGAGAAGGGACTTTGGGCTTCAAAGTCTCTTTTGATTTGAATTAGTAGTTTTTTAGTACTATGAAAAAATATGGTGATATTCTTATAGTAGACATGATGTATTTACATTAACTTGTGCATAAATCAACTATAATGCATGCTCAGACTTATAGATCAGATGGCCCTGGCCTTTCCAAGTTGATAAAACACATTCACAATGGTGCACGAGGATATAGATAATAGTATCATCTTATCATATTATTTTAATTCCTGTGCAAAAACAAAACCATCATGCTTTTACTCATGTTTGGTAATGGATCAACACAGTCCATTACTAGGTGTTAAAATATACTCATAACTTTCATTATGTATTTAATCAGAGGTTTCCTTCCACATGCCACTTGTTCAAATTCAATACATTATTCACTCTGAGGCCACCTGATGTGAGAAATTAGTAAGTCTTGAAACACTGTGAGAGTAGGGTCTCAGTTTTTAATATCAATATGAACAGCAGAATTGCCTCTTTGCTCATGCTGTTTGCATTAAAAGTGAAATTAATAATTTTAAGTTGATTTGTGGATCACAAAATCATTTCTATAGTGAGCATAAGACCAAGCCTGTGATTTTCAATAGAGGGAACAAAGCATCTCCAGACAAAATGGCAGAAATATATCATAATATTTCAATTCCTGCATTGAAATAAAATCTCACACATTTATTAACTTAATATTTGTAATCTCTGTCATTGTCGGTCCCAAGCCCGGATGAGAAAGGAGGAGGGGGAGGAGCATACCTCATGTAAAAAAAAAAAAACCCTGGGCTTGGCTGGCTCCAGCCGACAGTACTTGGGGTGGGCTCCTGCCTGGGTTACAGGCGAAGATGGAGGATCTATCTTCAGCAACAGTGGAAGTCTGTCACTCTTCCAAGATACTGGTCCCATCTAAATTGTGGACTATGCAGCAGAAAAATGGAAAGTTGGCTGCATTAAACCCTATGGATCTCAGTCATTGTAATATAAACATTCATGTTACCACATCCAGGTTTAACCAATGCGGCTGTTCTTATACCATGGAGAACAGCTGTGAAGAAAACTATGTGGTCAGCCAAAACTCAAATGTATCTCTCAACGCTAAACATAAGATTGCTTTACAAGCCCAGTAAAATAAAATTGGTAAAAGAATTGAAAAAGATCAAATGGGATATTGTAGGAATGTCAGAGACACATTGGACAGAAGCACTGGATATGACAGAAGGAAGAATATTTTACTCAGGAAGAAAAGACAACATACATAGAGAAGGAGTCGCTTTCATAGTAAAGAAATATCTATTAAATTCAAAAATTCACCCACACATCTCAAGAATGATAAGTTTAAGAATAAAAGGTAAAGAAAAAGGAATCTTCATAAAAATAATCCAGATATAAGCCCCAGATTCCTCACATGATGATACAGAGATAACTGCCTTCTATTCAGACCTACAAGATATTTTAATAATAATGGGAGACTTTAATGCAAAAGTTGGAGGCTTTTCGACAGACTTCAGCGACATAAGTATACAGGGACATCACCAGATGGAAATACAAAAAACTGCACCGATTACATTTTAATAAATAACAACTGGAAATCATCCATTCAAAATGTTAAAACTCTTAGAAGTTCAGATTTTGACACCGACCATGAACTGCTAGCAGCAACAATTAAATGGAAATTTAAAAATATGAAGCCAAACAACAATAAAAGTAAAAAAAAAAAGAAGTAAAGTGCAGCCATTATCAACCCACTGCAGGATGGAAGCCTCCTCAACAATTCATGCTGAGGGAAATGGACCATAATCTGCCACGCTGGTCCAGTGCGGGTTGGCAGATCGACCGTATTCAGCAGTCAGGGGCTTGAACCCCGGTCTACTCAAAGAGCGTGTGCTACTGCACTCCCTCTCCTGCCCACTCGGCTACGGAGGCCTCAAACAACAATAGAGCAACATTAAATATATCATGATTTGAAAAAGACAAAATAAAGGAAATTTATGGGGAAACACTACAAGAAAAATTAGCCGACCGGGCTAGCCGAGTGGGTAAAGTACCTGCCCGGCAACCCAAAGGTCGCGGGTTCGATTCCCGCCTCGGGCTTGGATCAAAGTACTGCAAAAACCTTGGGAGGTGCAATATGGCCACAGAAGCCGATGCGCCAACAACTACCAAATCAAAAAAAAAAAAAAAAAAAAAAATTAAAAGATATAAACTATTCATCGTCTGTGGAAAATATAAGGGGAAAACTAAACAAATGACTAGGGATGCAGCCTTAGAAACCTTGGGAACAAAACCAAAACCAAATAATCCTTGGATTACAGCAGAAATTTTAGATGTATGGACAGAAAAAAGACAAATGAAAAACCTCCTAAACAAAGAAAATAGTCAAAAAAAGATGGAAAAATATAAAACCCTAAAAAACAAAATAGACAACCTATGTAAAGCTGCTAAAAGGAAATGGAAGACAAAGCAAAGCAGTGTGAAGAGACAAATAAATGTCACACTCTAAAACAACTTACTGGGTTATAAAGGAACTCTAAAACATACATACTGAAAACACTGACGATGAAAAATAAAAACAATATAAAAACAGGAAACAGACAAATTAAAAAAAAATATGGAAAGAATATTACCAAACCCTGTTCAAAGGGGAAAGAAAAAATGCTCTTGCCTTAGATTAGATAGATCTTGCCTTAGAAGAGATAAAGATCGATAACAAAAGAAGTTCAGAAAGCAATTTAGCCAAATGAAGAATGACAAGGCACCCGGAAATGATGGCATCCAAGCAGAACTATGGAAATTCAGAGGCAATGCAATGTTAAAACACCCCGCACAATTGTTTAATATAATTTTATTTACAGGTAATATACCAGAAGACTGGAAAAGTGGAATAATAGTACCTATACACAAAAAAAGGAGATAAAGAAAATTGTCAGAATTATAGACTCGTATAATTATATATATAACCATATATATAAAATATTTATAGAGATCTTACAAAATAGGATACTTAAAATATATGAAGAAACAATAGGGGAAGAACAAGCAGGATTTAGAAAAGACAGATCAACAATAGACCAAATATTCACACTAAACATCATTGCAGAAAAATATTGGAATAAGAAGAAACCTCTTTATCTGTGCTTCATCGATTTCAAGCAGGCATTTGACTCTGTAAACAGAGAAAATTTAAGTGAAACAGCTACAAAAAATCCCACTCGATCACGAAATAATCATGTTTGCAAACAATTTCTATAAAAATACAAGAGCAATAATAAAATTCGACAACCTTAAAACAGAGAAATTTGAAATAGAGAAAGGAGTCATGCAGGGATGCTCTTTATCTCCATATCTACCTAGAAGAACTAATGAAATAAATTGAAGAAAAAAGAGGCACAATAATAAATGGAAAAAATATAAACTACATAAAATATGCAGATGATATTGTGATTTTAATAGAAACCAAAGAACAACTAAAAGAAATATTAACAAATACCGATAAAGCAAGCAACAATTATGGAATTAATATTAATATAAATAAAACCGAAGTAATGCAAATCGGGAAAAACATAGAAGACAAACAAACATCCAAAATCAATAAATAGAACAAGTACAAAAATTTGTATACCTGGGCTCTCCAATAACCGGAAACCTAAGTAATATTGACCAAATTAATCACAGACTGAACGTCGGATGGACAAACGTGAACAAACTCGAAAACATATGGAAGATGGTCTAAAAATTAAACTATATGAAACTGTCATCGTACCCACTGCAACTTATGGAACCAGTGGTTCTCAGTGTACCGCAAGATTTGGAAAAACTCCACTGAGTTCAATAGCAATCACTATTTAGATGTGCCATGAATATGCATCTTTTAACTTCAAGTGTGACTTTAGTGACAAAAGATTAGGAACTACTGCTCTAAATTGACCAAAAGACAGGCTTAGAGATTATTCCCTTTTTGCATACAAAGAAATGCTTTGCCATTCTGGGTGGAGGTATCCACCTAGAATAAGTAACAATAGTCTTCTCTATTAGTGAAACATTACTTATTCGAGGTAGTGCAATATCATGGCAACTCGCTGTGAAGGTAGTCACAATATGAGATACAATTAAATTGATGCCATTTCAAGTTTGAGTTCACTACGAACAAAATATTGTGTATCTACGTTGACTATTCATTAGATAAAAAGTTTATATTCATATAAATAAAGTCACATCAACACAAGCAAAGAACAACTAGAACTGTGGTCAAGTCTATAAACAAAAATCAAGCATTGCTGCAAAAGGTTCGATCAGTGTGCCAATATTGAGTAGTTGCTAATTTCATGTGCCTTTACTTTTACTGCACTTATTCACCGACTGGTTAAAGAATGACTGAGCACATGCATTACAACACAGTGCTTGGGTGCCTTTCGAACTCATATATGTATGACGGCACATTACTTCTACTGCTGTTTGATGCTTATATGCCTAAAGGCAGCAAATGTGTAAAACTGGGGTTTATTAAAGTGAAAGTTTACTGTATTCTAATAATTTTATAATTAGTACAATGTTTTCTGTGCAATGTAATTAAATATTTTAAAATAATCAAAATTAAAAATAATAAAATTAATGAACTATACTTACATTTTTATTTCTGGTAGTATCATTGGTCTGCAATGATGTTTCAGTACCCGAACTTTCATTATCACCATCACCAGCATCATCAACGTCATCATCACCACCACCACCATCATCATCATAATTAAAGAGCAGCTGCTTTTTATTTCTCTCCCTTTTGCTCATTTTGCCATTACGTATCTTCCGAGTACTCATTCTGGACAAAAATAATAAAATAAATTAGTTTTCATTAAACTTGTGCAAATTGTTAACCTGTGTGAATTGTTAACTACCCAAAATAATGCAAATTTAGCTAAAACAGATTTTTACCACAAATTAAATTACAATATTATAATTTAATTTTCAACAACTGATTACAAGCATACCATGTGAAATTTAAGACAAGATCAAAACAAACTCTTCCAAATGAAAAACATTAAAAAAAAAACACATTACATAAACACAAAAAGCAAAAGGCCCTCTTAAGTAAGCCATGACTATTTAAAAACTGATCAGAGGCTATGTTTAAGTGATTAGGTCATTAGTCACATTACACAATAATTACACTTTATGTTTCTATATCTCTAATGAAGACTTTAGGAAAATATTTTGTCAGCTTAATTCTTACCTTAACCCAGTGGTTGTGGGGATAACCTAACATGTGACCCTTGAAAATAACATTCCCATGTTAACTGTTAATCACTAATTAAAATTCTGAAATCTTGTCTATCTTCCTAAATGGAGTCAAACTTTTCCCGTCAGTTTCTGAAATGATTTTTTTATGGTTTTCATA